>NW_010207778.1:38186-54948 GCF_000695765.1 Mesitornis unicolor
TCTTTTGTTTAAATCAACAGAAGGAAGAAAAGTCTGTCCATCACCTGAGTTTTGACACAAGGAGCTGTTCGCCCTGCGTACTGGGGACTCTCAGATAAATTAACAGCATTGATAATTACGCGTGTGGATAGTGCAGATAGCAGTATAAGTTCAGAAGAGTAAAGGGAGCCTCTCCTTTGAAGGATATTTAGCAACTATGTTGTTTGGCCAGCAACTTCTTCTGACTTTCTAATGACATCAGGCATGCTGGAGAAACCTATTTTAAAAGTTCTGTGAAAATACTTTGTGTACTGCATAAAAGAAGATTAATGACCCCGTGGGATTCGGGGAGTACGCACTGTTTTCTCTGATGATACATTTGTGTTCTCATGTCAACAGAAGGAAAAGGCTTATTTCGTATAAATAATTAAAGGGCAAAATTGAGCATTTCAGATTTTATTTTGAAAGTTTTAGTTGTGGCTTTGTCCTTCGGGCATGGGAGAATGTCTTGGCTTGCTTTTTAATTTTAGCTCTCTAGATCAAAATTCTGGTTGCTCACCAAGAACTCTCTTATTGTGAAAACATCAGTGTGAATGAGGAAAAAATTCAGTGTTACTTGAAAATGTTAATTTATTTTCATTACAGCTTTTTTTGCTGCAATGCAAGATATTGTGCTAGGCATCTTTCTTCTGGGTTTTCTCATTTCTTCTCCTCCTTTGAAGATTCAGAAGCAAGTAACTCGGTGGAAATGTTTGTGAGGGGGTTACTTGCTGTATATCCTGCAAGCCAGAACAGCACCTTTGGAGTCATGGCAGTATGTCACTGAGTGCTCTTAATGACCTTAATCCATGGATTACTGCACGATAAACTGTAACATCTTCTTTGTAGATGTTCTAGTATATTGGTTGCCTGCCAGTGGGATGGATATATATATATAAGTGTGTGTGTATGTATATATATATAGATAGATAGATAGATAGATAGATATATAGATATTTTTTTTTTTTTTTAAACAGGCAGGCCAGTGTCTGCCACCAATGGGCAAGAAGCAGCTTGGGTGCTCGCAATGGCGGTGCCAACTGTTAGAGACTTCCGTGCAGGGGTGGTTAAACCCCGCCAATCCAAACTGGACTCGCAGCCTAAGCTAGTAACACCATGAAGAGAAATCCTGAGGGATCGCTGTGAATAACTTACTGACAACCAGCATCATTGCTCAGTGGAGGGAAGTCCAAAACCATGTAAAAAATGTAGTCACAGCAAGCAGGTGTGTGTTGTCCTGGTGCAGGAGAGCATCTGCTGCGAGGAGCCAGCTTGTTCCAGCCTGCCTGTGGTGGCTGAAGCCGTGCTGCTCTCTCTGTCCCACTGCCCCACATCACCCCCTTTCTAGCCGGCGGAAGGGAGCCTGCTCCCATGCCTCCCATCTTGCCTTTTCTAGTTGAGTCTTGGTTAAATTGCCAGTAAAGATGGGATTGTACCAAGAAACCAAGCTATGGCTTGAAACGACAGAGGTGGAGGTACGGGTTTCTTCCCACGGACCCCACTGCAGGCAGAGGGAGATTCGGTAACAGCACGATGATGTCTTTAATTGCCTCAGCTCCTCACCACTGAACGTGAGTTGGAGCCGTGTGTTTCGGCATGCTAACTGACTGCTCAGAGCATAAAGAGCTTTTAGGGATCATTGCGAGTGCATGGGTCTGGGCTGTATCAGCTGGTATCCTTGCAGCCACTGTCTCCGTTATTCAGAAGAGTGTTTGTAAATGTACAGCAAGAATGTGCCCAGTTAGCCCAGTTTGCTTATACTGCTGGGTAAGAGACTTGTGCCATTAGTCACATAAATCTATTTGATGCCTAGCTTTTGGAAATAGTGGTGTTAATCATACAGTTTCAGAGTCAGGCTTTGGCACTCAACAAGCAGGATAACGTTTCATGTAAGTAAACAAACAGAACAGTCTAGAATTATAGATAAAATCAGAATTTAATTAAAAAAAACAAGAGCTGTTTTTCTTGCTGAAGACTGAACCACACTTTAATGCAGGCAATTATTTAGAGTTTATTTACATAATATCTCAAGCTTTAGAAGCTTAGCATCTTAACTGTCTTGGTTTGGTGAACCTGCTGTAAAAATAAATTATAGCAAGTACGTTGAGTCTCTTTGGATAAACATCTTCCTGCCTAGAGAAGACAGAATTTTTTCAGTCTCAGGTTGAGGTATGTGTTACATTTAGGTGGTGCCTGGTAGTTACAGCTGCTCGCTAAGAAGTCAGTCAAGCACAAGATGCAGCACTGTGAGAAAGGCTCTCCTTTACCCACGGATTGGTCAAAAGAACCCCTGTTTTGGGAAAGGACATGTGCTCTCCTGCATGCCTCCTTCTTTCCAGTTTTTCAGGGTAGATGAGGAAGCGTGGTATCAGTATCTTCCACCTGGATCAAACTGCCAAAGCACCAGTATGAAGCTGTGGGAGAGAGTCCAGCAAATGGCAGCAAAGATTATCGGGGTCTGGAGCATCCCTCCCGTGAGAAGAGGCTGAGAGAGCTCAGACCGTTTGACCTGGAGAAGAGAAGGCTCGGGGGGATCTGCTCAGTGTGTGCAAATACCTGAAGGGAGGGTGCACAGAGGACACAGCCAAGATCTGCTCAGTAGTGCCCAGTGACTGGACCAGAGAAAATGGGCACAACGTGAGACACAGGAGGACCATTCTGAACACCTGGAAACACTTTGTCACTGTGAGGTTGGCCAGCGCAGTGGTGCCCAGGGAGACTGTGGAGTCTCCATCCTTGGACATATTCAAAAGCCTCCTGGACGTGGTCCTTGGGAAGTTGACTCCAGATGGCCCTGCTTGAGCGGGGGGGTTGGACCAGATGACATCCAGAGGATGCTTCCACCTTCAACCATCCTGTGAGCGTGTAACCAGAAGCACCTTCATGCTGACTTGCCCGTAGCCTCAGAGTTGTTCTAAGCTAGCAAAAGGTGGCATTGGGACTGAAGGAAATAATCCAAGCCAGGGACGCCTGCCTCCACGGCGAGCCACATCCTCCTTGGTGCTCCCACTGCTGTCTTTGTGGTCGTGTGGTACACTAGGTTGGGAAATTGATTGTGGGTAAGACTAAGTAGTTGTAGCTGCTGCAAGCAGAAGGGAGAAGTGCTATGTGGGACCAACAGCTCGCCGGGTCACTTATGGCAGTGATAGTGCTGTGGCTTCTGGAGTAGCATGATGGCATCAAAATCCAAATTTTACTGTATTAAAGAAGTATATTTGTAAGTCTGTTGTAAAGTAAAAGGTCAACAGAATTTAACAGATGCTGTTTGCTTTCTAACTGAAAAGGGATTTTTGGCTCTGAACACCTGTGCTTGCAACAATTGACTTTTTAAACCCAGCAAAAGTTGCAACAACAGCCCGTTGGACTGATCCCATTTTTGAGAATCCAAAATGTTCACTGTTGAAGACTGTCTGGGCTCTGAATACCCTTCATCTGTGAGATGCTCCAGGCTAGACAGAAATAGCTGAAGACTAATGAGCCTGGTTCAGATTCAGGCCAGAAACTCGCTGATTTGAAGCCAGGTTCTGACGCATGGCGTCTGAGATGGAGCTCAGCATTTGTTTCTTGCTCTTTAGTGAAGGACACAGCCTGGTCTGTCCTAAACAGGGCAATTTTGAGGGAGTTAGGAGATAGATCATTCCTGTGTGCATGATGGATGATGAATACAGCAGTCGGCCACGCAGGCACACCCAAAATTGTACCAGGCAAGTGGCCTCAGTGAGCTTAATGTGAGGATAAAAGTGTCTCTGAGCTAATCCTTGACTGTGCCTGGTGCGGATGGAGGCGTCCTTGCATGGCCAGGCCCGTTGCCCTGCTGCTGGGTGGGGAAGCAGGAAGATGTGGAGGAAGCACTGCCAGAGCCTCATCTGCTGCCTTAAACCTTCCCAAAGCCTTTTTGGAGCCCTTACAGGCTCCCCTTTGGATGCTGCAGTGTTTTTGCAGTGGGAAGGGCCTGTGAGAAGCCTATCTAACTGGGAAGTTTGAATTTCAGGAGCTGCTCTGTTTATATTTTTATACTTCTCGCTGGGTTCAAGTAGCTTAATTAAAAAGTTAAGAACCTGGATATATAACCCTTAATATATCCCATTTAGATTCCTCCAGGTCGGACAGTATAAACAAACCTTTCTTGTCTTGCTAGTAGTAAAGAACAAAATTTTTTCAAAGAAATTACTAATACATAATGTAATGTCTGGGGACAAGAATGTGGAGGGCTTTGCTATATTAAAAAAAATTAAAACCCACAAAAACAGCATTAAAATGAATTATGACATCTAGGAGGGAGAAAGGGAAAAGCTTGGCAGATAAGAAAATACGATCATGTGCGTTTTAGTGGGAGTTGACTCTCATGTTCACATTCGAGTCTGGCTTTTTAATGCTGGTCTTACTTCTCTTGACTCAGATTTATACCCTTTCTGCAGATCAGCTGCTAAAAGGATATGTTGTCTAAGCTAACACAGATAACAGAGGAGGTATCTTGGAGATACTGTCATTTCAAGTTTTATGGTGGTAACAAGAAAATGAAAGCTTTTTTAGGGCTACAGATGGCTTTTTCTGTATTTTTTTTATCTATTTACTAGTGTCTAAACACTTCGAACTGTTCTATTTATTGAGCCAGCAGACTAGTGTGAACTGTTCATTTGCATTTTCATGAAAGCCTTTTAAGAATATGCCTATCTGGTCTCGATTGGCACTGCAGAATAAAAGGTAATTGAAAGCTGGACACAGAGACCTGTTTACCAAGTTAAAAGGGCTCTAGGGTAAAAAAAGAGAGAAATTTTAGGAACATCCACTTTGCTGAAATATCTGGGACTGAAAAGAATCTGCTTAAGGTAGACTCGGCTTTATTTAGAAAAGGGAAATAAAAAGTCTTTGTAAAGTGAGCAGGCTGTAAGAGAATGAGCTCAGAGTTGGGATGCAGTAGGCAGTCATTTGCCTTCCTGCAGTTCTTTTGTGGGTCTCTAAATGTTATACAAACACCAAGGACTCGGGATCCTCTCACACTTTGGAGTAGGTGATACCTGCTCTCACTTGGCAGGAGAGGCAGTCTGGATTGCCTGGATACGCAGAAGGAATTGGCTAGATTTGTCTATAATAGAAAGCATTTAAATGGGTGTTTATAGTGCCCTAGTTGGCTGAATTTCTACCCGTCACCCAGTTATGCGGTGTGACACTGTTCACAGACAAGGTGAGTTCAAGGGCTCTGCCTAAAGCTGGTGGGGACGAATGACTGAAATGGGCAAACTCATTTCTCCTGGGTGACAGAATGGCATATTCCTCCTGGGCCTATGAATTTTGCCTGCTTTGCTGCACAGTGACCTGATTTTGGCAGGACAGGGGAGCAGGCTGCCCCTTTCAGTTCCTGTGGCCTCTGGGGATGTGGAAGTTACAAACTGAAACTTTCCAGATGGGGTATGCAGAATCCAGATCTCCCTCTTCCTGCAATGCAATGAGTTTGGTTGCACCTTTCTTTTTCACCTGTCTCTTCTTTCTTTTTAAAAGTCCAATAAATTACAGGTAGTCTGAGAATGTCACCTGACAGAAGCTTTCCTGTGTCTTGAGTTGCTGCAAAGTGTAGGCATGAAAAGAAAGTGTCAGTCAAGGCCAGTTTTAGATGACTGTGAATTAACTCTGTAGTTAGAAACTCCCTCTGTATTCAGAATAGCAGTGGCCACCCTGGGTCAGACCAAAGCCCCATTTTTACCCCCCTGACCCAGTAATGGCCAGCAGTGGATATTTGGGAGGTGATGTACAAATGTGCAATGGCTTCCTGGAGTGCTGCTCAGGGATGTTGAGAGCCAGGCGTGATATGGTTGTACTTCATAGCTCTCAGTGACCATCTTTCCCCTGGATTTGACTTGCTGCTTTTTGAACCCTGTACACCTTCAGCACCCACAAGCATGCTGCAACAAGGACTCCTGCAGCTTCATTACACACAGCATGGAAACCAACTCCTGTTGTTCATTTCAGCCCTCCTCATCTCATGGATAACCCCAGTTTTTGTATTGGAAAAGCAGAAGAGCATCTCCTGTGAATTTTCTATCCTAAGGATCAGTCTGAGTGGTTTTTTTCCACCGACTTCTTTCTGGAAGAGACACGTTTCTCCCCAGTGAGTTCAAAGGAAGTCTCATGAGAGAAGACTCATTATTTTAAATCTGTTCTGTGAAAATAGTGCTCCCAGGACAGGTATGATTCCTGAAGGCTCTGCTTTTCCAGGCTGTTAGAATTTTGTAGCTCAGAATAAAGTGCAAGGGGTCAGATGTTGCATGAAGTTATCCCATCCGATTTCCTGAGACTGTATTTCACTTTATACCCAACCTGTGCAATTGTGAGCTGCTGCTAAGGAGAAGGTCTCTTTTATCTCTGTTCAAGTGATCATGCAGCCATGCAACCTGTTTGAGCTGATCCAATGGAAAAGGAAGAACTGCATTAAATGTAAGATGAAAATATGAATTTAGGCAGCAACATCTAGTGTAAATTGGGATACAGTGGGGTTGAAGGAAGGAGAATCTCTCTCTTAAGACCTTCCTTATCTCTGATTTTAGGGATTCTTAGTATTCCCAGCATTGTCAGTTACCTCTTCTTGTTTGTTTTCCAAAAAAGTCCTATTTTCATTTTCGACTTGTCTCCTGTAGTCCTCCCAGCATGCCCAATTTCCTTTAATGCTTCCTTTTTCCTGTTTGCCTCCCTCACGTCTATTCACGTAGCTGTCTCCATGCCAGCTCTTCTGCCTTAACTAAGAGTAAGGTTAAAAACCAACTAGCTGAACTGCTGGGCGCATACCCTTAAAAATCTGTGGGCTTGGGTTAAATTGGGTAGGAGAGAGTCAAGCAAAACTGAAATAAGCCTTTAACTGTTGTGTTACACAGTGTTTAGATTTTTTTAAAAAAAAAGAAAACAACCAAAACAGAAACAAGCTGTGGATGCTTGCTTACTGCAGAGGTGGCTGTGCTGCTTGCTGGGATTTGTCCTCTTCGGAGAGGGACACTTCTCCTCTGTTTCGGAGCAAAGTCTGGAGTCGGGCAGTAACCATCAAGTCAACCCAGAGGAGCAAGTCCTAATCTGCTGCCACTGTCACTGCCCTCAGAGTGAAACTCTGAAAAGCAGAGACGTTGAACCACTTGAGGTTTGTGACGCAGGCTGTTAGAAAAGCTGTGTGTCTCCTACAGGCCCTGTTTTGTTTCCTTGTTTGTCTCTCTCTGCAGCAGCACTGAGAGCATGAAACTGTCCTGACTGTCACTGGTATCTCCTGTCATCACCTGACTGGTCAGATTTTAAACCTGGACACCTTGTCAGACATTGGAACAATCTCCCAGGAGAAGTGTTAAATTCCCCTACACTGGTCAGTTTTAAGGGTCGGCCTGACAGGGTGCTGACTCATCTCATTTAAATGACACTTTTACCTTGAGAGGTTGGACTAGATGATCCTCGTGGTCCCTTCCAAGCTGGTATTCTATGATACCATGATTCTTGTTTCAGCCTGATGCGAGATACATTCTCAAAGGAGAGCCTGGTTGCACACTTGATCACTGAGCTACCCAGACATTCCTTCCCTCTGAAGGTGTGCGAAGCCCCTCTTCCCAGTCACACAGTTCAGTGGCAAAGCCTCCTGGTGATCAAAGCAGATGCCTTTCACAAGCAGGAGGCGTGTTGCAACAGCTTGTGCCTCCTTTGGCCCATTACCACTGCCCGATGTGAGTAAGTGGGTGTTTCCCAGCAGCTTTCACTATCGAGTGGGTGTTTACCGGCAGCTTTCACTGTCTTTTTCGGTGTGGTAGAACTTGCTGAGCAGGTCCCCTGGCCTGGGGAGAAGGATGAGCAGAACAGTAACTGAAGGATGTAATAAAATATATCTTCTCATTCACTGAGTCGTGCTGTCCTGAGGGGCTGTAAGAGTATTCAGTAGTTACTGGGCAGTGGTCTTGCTGGGTTGAGTTAACTCCTGGAGCTTGCTGCTTTCAGAAGCCCCAGCAAAGAGCGTTCCCTGGTAATCTGCTGTACCCTTTCATCTCAGATGCAGCTGCCACTCGGTTATCAGTCTAAGTCTTATTACACAAAGAAGGCAGAGTGGTTATTGCTGCAGGAAACCTTGTGTTGGAAGGGCATTGTGTTTGGCAGATGTTCTTCAGATTTTCGGGCACTTGGGGGTGCTTCGTATCCCCATCGATTCACAATGTAGTTTTTGTTGCTGCACCAACCCGTGCTCCCCTAAGCTTTATAATAACCAGTCTGTGGGTGTAGTGAAGGCAAAATTCAATCAGAGTCTCTGAGTCATCCCATCACTAGGATTTTGAACACAAGAGCAATTGCTTGCTGCCCACTCCTCCCCCATGCTCCCTATTAACTCAGGTCACTGTTCCCACAAGCTTGCTCTCTCCAGGTCTCCCAACCTACTCCTTTATTTTTCTGGCAGGTGGTTCCTCTTTCATTCCAGGCTCTTTTTTTCCCTTGGCCCTGTGCTTGTAGCTTTCTCTCAGCTCAGGCGTCAGCTGTTCTTCCCAAGCTGTTATACTTCGACTGCATCATCAATACAAAAGCCAGGGTTGTGCTCAGATGCAGGGAGCTTCCTCATACAAAAGCCTAGCAGGGACAAGATCCACGTGCCTATTAGTTCTGGTCATCACAAGCACTGGAAGAATATTTTAAATATAAAAAAACCAAACACAACAAGAATTGGGGAGTTGATTTTCAAGTCTGTTTGACAACCATACCTCTCTCCTAACTCATATCTCCTCATGGGAAGACTGGCACCTTGTTTTTGAGAAGGTGGATTGTATTGGAAACCTATTGCAAAAAAAGGAAAGCTGTTATGGTTTTAGAGATGTTGGAACATGTCATTGAAAGCCTGCTGTGTGATACCCATCCCACAACTGACATGCAAGAGGAAATCACAAGCATCGGTTTTCTTCTCGTTGTGTTTCTTGTGGCTGTGGGCATGCTGTGCTACCCAGGATTAGATTTCTGCAAGGTCTTGACAACAAAGGAGAAATTAATTATGGGGAAGATAAACTGTCTTCTCATCTACTTTGTCCAGGAACTGTTTGGCAAGGTGTTGTGAACAACATCTCAACAGTCAGATAGCCCCAAAGCTTGGAAAGAGAAAAAATTGAGCGGTATAAAGGGGTAGACAATCAGTGGAAAACTGCAAGAAAACGTAGGAGATGTGTGACAGCTGTGGTGCAATACCCTTGTGTGCACTTGATGGCTCAAGAGGCCAGTGGAGCTACCCTGCAGCTATAACCCCCCAGGCTCACACATTGCTGCACAACACGGCCCTGTGTGGTGCCACGCTCCTCACTGAAAGATGACTTGGGACAGTCACCACAGTGTGGACATACCCTTTTTCACAAGACTTAATGAGTTTTCAGCCCTTGCTTCCTCTCGAGTTCATTTGGCTTAAACGAGAGGGAATCCATGGTGCGTGGTTGTGTGGCAGCGGCGCGGACGGCCTGGGCCTGCAGCCTGTCAGGTGTGCTGCTGCCATCTCTCCTGCCTGTGCCATAGGCCAGACACATTTTAAACTTTGTAAAAGCCTAATTTATCTACTTTTGTTTGAAATTCAGTTTGGGCCTTGAGCACTCTGCAGTGAAGCTGTACCTCTGACCGAGCAGGTTCATGCACCATTTTACATGTTGTCAGGAGGGGAGCTTACTGAGTGTCAGTCTGGTGGCATCTGTAAAGGTAATGCAGCTGCTCTAAGAAAAGCTCAGTTGTCATTGAGAAGATAACGGAGCTGCTGGGACATTCTCTGTTGGTTCATAATGAGCCAAAAAATAAAACCCAGTGTGTTGGGCACTAGACTAAGCCCCAGTGGCTGTTGTCAAACAGAGGACCCACCCCCAACCAATTAAAAAACTCCACACAACCCAACTTAGTCAGCTATATGTAATATGTTAAAGTCAAGAGATGTATAATGCTTTTTTTTTTTTTACTAAGATTACTTTCTAGATTAGGTCATCACTTTAAAAATAATATGCTTTTATTGGCTGCGAATAGGACCTGAGTCTTTAGGCTTGATTCACTTGCCCAAACAGAGGCATCTGATACTATTTGATATGCCCTAGAGTGCTCTTGATGGCCTTCCAGTGACACGTCGGAGGAATGTGTCATATCTGCTGGCACCACGCAGAGGTCCAGGATGTTCCAGGGTGCTCCAAATGGTCCTGCTGACTTCTCTATGGCAACACAGCGAAGCCCTGCTCTGGAGGCAGTGTTAGCTGTTGTACTGGCTGGAGGCTCTGACGTCAGCTGCTTTGAGTAAAAGAGGGGACGGTGCATTTGCCACAGTGATGACCTGGCTCAGAGGAAAGCTGGGGTATGGGCCAAAGCCAGAAGAAACTGTCTGCTGTAGCAGAAGAATGTCCTTGTGGAGACTAAGAAATGGATGAACATTTTCAGTGTGTACTTTATAGTTCACCATTAGTAATGCTAACAGCTAATGTAAACACATTAATTTGAAATAGTTGTGACCCATGTAACTGAGCTCGTCTTTTGCTGTCTATGACAGAGAAAATCTTTCTAGGCACAGGGATGTAATGACAGTGAACTCAGTCAATTTAAAAATAAAAAGATGGGCAACCTTTTGCAAATTTAAATTGAATAGCAATCAGAACTACCTCTTCATGAAGATTTTAAAGCTGGAAATTAAACAGAATATGGTCTATGCATTTGAAAAACCATGGAAGTTATGACAAAGGATCGTAGAATCATTTAGGTTGGAAAAGACCCTTAAGATCATCAAGTCCAACCATAAACGTAACACTGCTAAGTCTGCCAGTAAACCGTGTTCCTAAGCACCACATCTACATGTTTTTTAAATACCTCCAGGGATGGTGACTCACCCCTTCCCTGGGCAGCCTGTTCAATGCTTGATAACCCTTTTGGTGAAGAAGTTTTTCATAATATCTAATCTAAACCTCCCCTGGTACAACTTGAGGCCATTTCCTCTCATCCTATTGCTTGCTACCTGGGAAAAGAGACTGACACCTCACTACAACCTCCTTCTGGGTAGTTCTAAGAGTGGTAAGGTCTCCCCTCAGCCTTCTCTTCTCCAGGCTAAACAACCCCAGTTCCCTCAGCTGCTTCTCGTAAGACTTGTGCACTAGAACCTTCACCAGCTTTGTTGCCCTTCTTTGGACATGCTCCAGAACCTCAGTGTCTGTCTTGTTGTAAGGGGCCCAAAGCTGAACACAGTACTTGAGGTGCAGCCCCACCAGTGCCAAGTACAGGGGGACAAGACCTGGTACTGCTGATCACGCTATTTCTGACACAAGCCAGGATGCTACCGGCCTTCTTGGCCACCTGGGCACACTGCTGGCTCACGTTCATGGAGCTGTTGACCAACTGCGTTAGGTCCTTCTCCTCTAGGCTGCTCTCCAGCCACTCTTCTCAAGCCTGTAGTGTTGCATGGGGTTGTTGAGACCCAAGTGCAGGATCCAGTACTTGGCTGTGTTGAGCCTCATACAATTGGCCTTAGCCCATCAATCCAGGCTGTTCAGGTCCCTCTGTAGAACCTTCCTACCCTCAAGCAGATCAATGCTACCGCTTGTCTGCAAACTTACTGAGGGTGCACTCAATCCCCTCATCCAGATCATTGATAAAGGTGTTAAACAGAACTGGCCCAAATACTGAGCCCTGAGGGATGCCACTTGTGACTGGTCGCCAACTGGATTTAGCTCCATTCACCACAACTCTCTGTGCCCAGCTATCCAGCCATGAGCAGCCAGTTTCTCCAGCAGGATGCTGTGGGAAATGCAATCAAAGGCTTTACTGAAGTCCAGGTAGACAACGTCCACAGCCTTTCCCTCTTCCACTAAGCAGGTCACCTCGTCATAGAAGGAGATCAGGTTGGTCATGCAAGACCTGCCTTCCCTTTCACCTGAAGTATAATTCTCCATAACTTCATTTGCAGATGTGAACATATGTCATGTACCATCAAATACGGGTGTAGTTGGTTTCTGATACAAAATGGGAAAAAAATACTTGCTTCTCAAAGAGGATCTTAATGGTGATTTATTGTAAGGTGGTGAATAACAGTGAATGTCATGAAAATGCAGGCTACTCTCCAGATGCATTTTTGTCTTACCATGAGCTTTGTAGCACTGGTCATACAACACGTGTCAGTGTTGTTAAAAACAGAGGCATGGAGTTTGCATATTCAGGGATGAAAGTGTGTGGATGTAGCTATGAACATACTGTGGGCATCTCTAAGTGATGGTATTGGTGTGAAAGTGATTTTGTGCTTAACACTGAACACGTTGATGCCATTGAAGTTCCAGCCTGTCACAGTCCTCAGTATAAATCAATACAAATATTAATTTGCAGCAAAACTCTCATTATCTCAGTGAGAGCAGCGTTAGCTGATTCGTGTGCATGAACCAGTTTGTGTTTGTAGTGCAGGAAAAGTCGGGGGTTTTCTCTTTCTCTCATTGAAACTTCTGGGTATAATTGGTTTAGGCCTGGATTCTTGAGGAGGAAATGAGGCTTAAGCAGTTGGGTTGCCTCCACCTCTGCTAACTCATGAACCCACTGGCCAGTTTCAGCCAAGTTTGACAAAGAGATCATAGTCTCAAGGATAATCAAGTTCCTCCAAGTTCTGTAAAAACGGGCAGCCAAATAGTAGGATGGAGAAAGAGGGAGAGACCTATAAGCCCTCCTAAATGAAAGAAGAGGTTCTCAGAGAGTGCAGACAACAGGAGAGTCTTAAAACTCAGTTAACCACAAGGAAGCTGACTTTTGGGATTTGCAATCAAATGTGTAAAATCCCCACCATCATTTGTGCCAGTGCTCACAGAAGTACCCGTTTAATGACGCTGGCAGCCTTTGTATGGAGGAGCAGCCGTTGCAGAGGGCTGCTTGCAGTCATCTCTCTTACTTTTAGCCTCCGCTTGCTTGTTAAGCGTAGTTTTCACGATATTTTCTTTTTTCGACCTTTTCAAATGACAGGTTTCTCTTACTGAGTCGCTGGTGCTTACCTTGACTTCTTTTTTCTTCAGGGAAAAGGAAATTTCCACTAGGAATGCAGGTTTAGGTCTTATTTTAGATGGATGTGCAAGGCAATGAAAGGATCCCAGATGACAGGCGGGAAAGACCAGCAATGATACCCTTGCTGAAGCTGGCTGTGGTACAGAAAGCACCACATAAAGCTTAAAAGGCAGTAAGATAATAACTTAGACCTCATCTGGAAGAAGGGAGTAGCCCACAAGGCTCTTCCTGTATCCCGATGCAGGAGTAACCTGCTCTTAGGCATTACTCAAGGCTGACCTGAGAGATATTTGCTCTTTCTTTCTTCCCCCAGACTTGACATTTTTGCAGTGTAATTAAGTCCTCCACTGTTCCATGCACAGATGATCTTTTAAACAAGTACTACTATAAAAAATAGATTTAGCCAGCTTTTCCTAAAGCACCGACAATACTATAAGCAGGTTGTTATCAGATAGGTTTTTTCAGCATGCCAGCTGTTACAATATACGCAATGTGTTTAATGAGCAAGGGAGTTTATTATGAGGTAATTGAATAAGGCAGTTCTCTCTAATTAGTTATTTGCCTTTCAGTCCTGGGTGTTTCCAAAAGATCCGCTGTGATCCGTGTGAATCGTATCTTGGTGTGCTTTGATTTGCTATAAAGCAGCTGTGCATTGCAGCGATGCGCGTGAGAGTCGGGTCTGACAGCAGCCAGGGAGTTTTTTATGTGAAATGAGAAATCTTATCATTAAGTAGCAAGTGAAGGTCAATTAATTCATAACATATCTATATACATGGCCAAATTCTATTTAGTGGGTTCACTTACTGATAGAGATGCGGAAATAACAAATGGAAAAGTCGTGCAATAAGTTAATAAATGTGCCACTTCTTTAGGCACCATGGAGAAATGATGGCAAATTGATTTTTGGTTCAGTTCAGCAGAAGTTAATTAACTGATATGCCTAACAGGTTTTGTTGATCCCAGCGTGCTTGTGCTCTTACACTGCTTTATCTAAGCTTGAAAGGAGATGCGAGCAGAGCAGTCCAAAGGAGGAGGGTGGCACTCACCGCCCAGTAGAAGACATTGGTGCCCTGCATTGACCACAGAGAGGACAACCCAATTCGGGAAATGCTGTGCTGGTCTTTCAGCAACATTTGTAAGAGTAAAGAGCTGTTTAGATGGCATTGCGTGTTCTCTGGCTTGGCTGTTTAATTCAGACTGGCTTGGAGAACACTGTTATCATACAGAATAAGAATTTGCTGCGCAACTGTAGATAAAGAAAAATGAAAAAAGACCTTAAGTGATCTGAAGGGAGGGCTGAAACTTTCTGATAAGGCATCTGCAGGTTCATTATTAAAATTTATTAGCTTGATGGGTTTTTTTGACTTTGCATTTCTCATGTGCATACTGTGTACAGTTAAGACTCCAGTTTAAATGGATAACCATAATTTATCAATATAAATACAGTAACTTTATCGTGCTTTCTCTTCCCCGAAGCATGCGGAGGGGACTTGCTTATATTTTATTTAATTACAGTTTCCTAAATGTGCTATTTTTTCTGTTTTCTTTATAAGGCTGCATTTGTCTGATGATGCAGCAGAGACCTCTCTTAAAAATCTGTGTAAAATTTACAGCATTTGTAAATATTTACAGTTCTGCTATGGCTATGGCTTCCTCTTATACCATTCTTAAAATCAGTGAGTGGTAAATCTGAAGCTACCAATCTTTATATGTACGTTTAGACATACCTCTGCTTGCAAAATACTTGTATCTGCCTGTTTTGAGCTGAAATAGTAAGTCCTCAGTCTACAAGTCCTAGTAACCACCCACGTCATAGCAGACCTCTGTTGGATAACAAATAGATAACCTTGGATAGTGGAAGATGCTTATTGAATTGGTGGCTTTTGACATTATGTGCTGTGTTATTTGAAGGAAACTGTTTAACATCTGTGTCTCTTTGTTTTTCCCTTTGTGAAAGGGATGTAACTCTTGTTTTTTTATTTATTTATCCTCTCTTTTTCTTTTAGAAGTAGGAAAAACCAATAAGCTGTTCAAGGCTAGTAGGGAGAGACAGTACTTTCTGTTGGACCTCCTAACATAGCTGGGGGAAAAAACCAACCAACCAAACAAACAAAAAAACACAAAAGTTTTTTTTCTCATAAGCCCTTCTTTGGGTCATACTTATAGATCATAGAATCATGGAATCACAGTGTGTTTTGGGTTGAAAGGGACCTAAAAGCTCATCCAGTCCAACCCCCTGCCATGGGCAGGGACCCCTCCCACCAGACCAGGTTGCTCAAAGCCCTGTCCAACCTGGCCTTGAACACTTCCAGGGAGGGGGCATCGTCAGCTTCCCTGAGCAACCTGTGCCAGTGTCTCACCACCCTTACAGTAAATAATTTCTGCCTAATATCTAGTCTAAATCTACCCTTTTCTAGTTTAAAAACATTACCCCTCGTCCTATCACTACATGCCCTAGTGAACAGCTCTTCCTCAGATTTCTTACAGGCACCTTTCAGGTATTGGAAGGTCGCTATAAGGTCCCCTCAGAGCCTTCTCTTCTCTAGACTGAACAACCCCAAATCTCTCAGCCTGTCTTCGCAAGAGAGGTGCTCCAGCCCTTAAATCATCTTTGTGGCCCTCCTCTGGACCCACTCCAGCACTTCAATGTCCTTTTTGTGTTGGGGACTCCAAAGCTGGATGCAGTACTGCAGGTGAGGTCTCACCAGAGCAGACCAGAGCAGAGCAGAGGGGCAGAATCACCTCCCTCACCCTGCTGGCCACACTTCTTGTGATGCAGCCCAGGATGGAGTTGGCCTTCTGGTCTGCAAGTGCACATTGCCAGCTCATGTTGAGTTGTTCTTCGACCGACACCCCTAGGTCCTTCTCCTCGGGACTGCTCTTGAGCCACTAGATAATTATAGTGTCTTCGAAATACAGAGCATGTCTGTCAATACTCACTTGAAAAAAAAAATAGCATTGTGAAATATCCAGGAGAGGCTGCATCTATAACACAACTTATTATTCACCTAGAATGCAAAGATCGCATACATATATATATATGCAGAATATTTACCATATGCTGTACCCTGCAGTTGGTGGATCCAGAATGCACTGGATGTAGAGTCACTCCTGCTGCACAATGGCAATTTGCCCACAGGTTCCTGACACCCAGAAAACTGGTAGATTAGGGTAAAGCAGTGAAATTAAGAGCATCATGGATTTGCTTCTGCGGCTCAAGAGAAGAGACTCATAGCCAAAATTATGGAGGGATCTTTGTCTGCCTGTAGCAGCTTGGTGGTTGAAGCGTAAATTGGAATCTGATGCTCAAGGGAAAAAACAGGTAATTAATTCAGGTCCCTGGATGCAATACTTAAAGTCGAGTCTCTTCCTTTTGAGCTGTTAGCCCAGGTGTTTAAATTTGGGCTCCCCAAAGTAGAGAGAGGTGGCATAAGAAAAGCCCCTTGAGGATGGCCATCTCCTGGCCGCCTTGCAGTTGCATCCACAGCCCAGATTTGCTGAGAGTGGGCTACAAGTGCTAATTTCCACTGGAAGAGACAAACGTCTGCTCCTGCAGGGAGTGAGACTTCATTTCAGGCTTTTTTTAAAAATAAGGCATGCCAGAAATTCTGGAAACGTATCGAGCACACAGTATTTTTGTTTTCGTGCTAGGGTGTCTGCTTGATGTAATCTTCTCTGTTAACTTCTGAGTGGGAAAATGTGCTTTTGCGTTGAGGTTTTCTCTGGTCTTCAATACCGACCCTTGGAAGGCACGCACTCTTTC
>NW_010207778.1:54964-66423 GCF_000695765.1 Mesitornis unicolor
CTTGCCTTTTTGAATTTTTACATGTAATACAGCTCTTTGGTGTGAAATTGTAGGCTTAAAAATCCAGTGAGGTTGATGGTTTCTTTATTTTTTAATAGATACCATATATATATATATATATATACCATATATATAAAATCTTTTGTCTTGCCTGTTGCTCAGCAAGGACTTTCCCTTAAGCATCCCTGTGCTGTCGTGTTTTATGCCCAGTGCTTTGCTGAGAAGGGACCTGAGCCCACTCGAGCACTTTGCTTTATAAGTGCCCTATTGAGCAAGGACTTCTTGAATTCTTGATACTGTTCCAGTACCTCAGCAGATACCTATTTTATTAATGACAGGTTAGAAAGATAGCTTTAAGGAAGTTGTGGAAGTCAGATTTCCATGCTGGTTTTTTTATCATGGGCAGCCATGTCACGTCCTCACTGAAGTTATTTACTAATCTCCATACTAAATGTGGGTGGGGTTTTTTGGAGAGATTTTTTCTGCTTCCATCAGAAGACTTTCCAATAACTTCAAGTCTCCTGTGCATTCTTCTAATTTCCAGCGTGGATTTCTTCACTGCCCGTTTACCTCTGTTCAGCTGAATGACGCTGTTTTTCTGCAGCTGAACCAACAGCATTCCCCCTTCCCACCCCAACTTCTCCCAGGACATTCACTGGAGACAGCCATACCTCCCCTCAGCCTTTGTTTTACTCAGCCAAAAAAATCCAGCATGCTCTATTTCTCTGCTTGTAAGGCAGGCTTTCCTTTCCTTGAGTCCCCTTGGCAGCCCTCGCCTGGCCCGCTCCAAGCTGAATCCATCTTATTTGGATGTTGGTGGCCAGAAGCACAGGCCGTGTTGCAAGTAGAGATGCAGTGCAAGAGAAGCAGCCTTGCCACAGCATCTTGCTGCCTTTCCTAAGCCATCCTTGCTTGACACATCCTCGGGGCTCTGATTGCCTTTTCCACGGTTTGCCACACCGGTGTCTCCACCGTCAGTCGGTGGTTGGTCAAAGCATCCACAATGTCCGCCTGTGCCACAGCCAGCTCCATCCCTAGGTTATATCTGAACACCTTCCTATCTGAGTCTGCACCAATGTGTGGGGTTCATGTCACTGGCTGGAAATACTTTGTCCTTTTGTACCGGCTCTCATCCTCCAGATTTCAAGGTCATCATCTTCTGTCATACCCTGATTCCCTTCTCTTCCCGTTGCCAAATGCGCTTGAGTCATCGGCACATTTCATAAGCTTATTTGGTTCTGAAAAACACAGCTCTGGTGTCCCGGAGATACGGAGCTTACCAGTGCAATCAAAGCCATTGGTCTCTGCATCTGTGACTTTACAGCCCCTCCAGCCTTTGTCCCCATGGGTGACTTCTCCTGGGAATGATCCCATGTCCAGCTAAGCCAGTCGTAAACCTCCAGTTGATTTCATAGGACACTTCACTGTCCCCACATTTTCTGTCCCTTTCTAAGTGCAGCCTGTTTTGCTTCTTTCCAGTATGGTGCCTTAATGTTTTGAGTTTTTGACCCCTCCTGAGGAATTAAGTGAACAGGCTTTCCCTCCATCTGAGTTACATACTTTTTGAAGCTGCATTTATAAATCCATTAATTTAAATCTTTGGGAGCTCTCAGCTGTGATATCATGACATGACCTTTAGGTTTCTTGAGGACCCTTTCACAAGAGAAAAGTCATTGATGCTCACAGTCAAGGGTTCTTAAAAATTATCTGGCCAGTGATGTGCATCAGTATGTGCTTACACTGTTTCTGTGAATAGCGAGGGAGATTCTGGTTCTTTCTTGCTCCTGCAGGCTTTCATTAAAAAAAAACAAAAAAAACCCCAACAAATTAAAAGGAGGAAATCTGTAACATTTATCTTCCCGTCAGTTCTCTTTTTATTTTGAAAGGAATGTTTCATGCTTTTGCAAAGGGCGTGTGTGTTGGACTCTTTGTTTTCTTTTGCTTTTTCCCCGTCTTCTGTCAAAATTCCATCTCTGTTTTCCATCAAGGATATGTGAAAAATATTTTCAATATATATCATTAAATGGTTTCCTTGTTCTTACACTACTCCCTAGGCATCCGCTGCTGACTGCTTTTGGAAACAGGATCCTGGGCTTGATGGACCTTGGTCTAACACAGTACAGCTGTTTTTATTTTCTTAGACGCTGAATCATTTGTCAGGGAAAAAAAAGTGATTTTTATTTATTTACTTGTATGCAGCTGCGGTGGCTCTTGAGAAGCGGAGTCTGCGGTTTGCTCTTGAGAATACGAAGGCAAATTCGGAGGTGTACAACAGCTCATCTGAGTAATTACAGAAGTGTTCCTAATTGTAACATTCTGCCAAGCGTGTGTTGCAATCACGTGTGCGACTTGCAGAAGGTCTGGATGTCTGAGGAGGAGAGAAGCGGACACCCCAACAGCAGGGAAGGAGGGGAAATACCCCAGCTTGAACTTGGGAGGGAAAAAAACGGGTGCCAGAGAGGGGAACAAAATCTCCCCAAGATTTGGTAGCTGTTGTTGCCACTGCTTGGAAAGGGCAATGGGAGAGAACTGAGGAGTTTTCCAAATTGCATAATAGCATATAAAAAACTGTAGATGTAGATACTTTGTTAAATACTTAGTTTAGCAAAACTTGAAGGGCCCACAACTGCAACCTTTCCCAACTTTTTGAAACGTCTAGGTTTTAACATCAATTTTGATCCTTAAATATTTCCCTTTTTAATATGTAGAGTAATAAAAAGTTAAGTGTTTTTTTTTTTAAGCAGCAGATGTAGAAATGTGAGCTCTAGGGCCCTATAATGTTCATTTTTTTGTATTCCTGTTTCATATACCACTGAAGTCAATAACAGGTTTGTGGTATGCTGCAGTGAACCCAGTTATGGAATCATAGAAATACTCTTGTTAATGATGCTGGACTAATGAAGATAGTCTTACAATGACAGCCTTCGAGTGAGGTCTTTTAAGATTTCCGGGCATTAATTTCACCTGTTTACATGGCCTATGTAAAGGTAAAAGTTTTGTTTGGATTAGGATTTATGTTGACAGAATTTCCAACCAATTTCTACGTTTTTGGACATCAAAGTTAGACTGGCACTTTACTTTCACTGTACTTTTACCCATTTGATCATCAGAACTGATTCTGCAGTTAAGTGGGCTATCATCTGATTTAGTTTTATTCCCCAAGGTTAGTGTTTTTCAGGTACTGGTTTTAAAAATTTTATCATTTGATGCATTCACTGTCTACCTGTACGTTCCTTTTTATATTTTTTAAAATGAGCTAGAAATTTTGAAAACCTCGACCGTTTTTTTTTTTTAATATAAATTGCCAGAGCATCTACAGATACTGGGCTTTGTTGACTTGTTGCTCAGGAGTTAGTTAAAGTTGGCTGAATATCTGTCCTAAATACTTCCTGGCTGCGGTACTTGGAATAGCAGTTTTCACTTCTCCGGTGATGGTGAACTAGCCAACAGGCAATATATTTTTATCCGACTCCACTGTCCTTGAAGCACTTTCATTTTAAGGAATGCCAACACTTATTTTTATTTTAGGTTTAAACAACAAAAAAATCTAAGCTTCTGGAATATAAACTTAGTTTTTCCAGCTATAGGGCAGCTAAAGAAATGTAGGAATATTAGTGTTAGCTCCTAATCTACTCATTAACATGAGCAAAAGAGAAGACCAGATGCAGTTTGTTTCACATACAAGCTACCTTTGCAAATGAAAGATGATGTTTATCTGAAGACCGTTAGAGTTTTTAGTGTTGGAGAGCAGTGGTGGTAGCCATCGTGTTCCCATCATTGCAGGGTTGTCATCGTCCCCTTGGCTGCAGTCAGAGATCTGAAAAATACTTTGTTGCACATCTAGGGTCTAGTGTATGTGTGTTTGCTTTTAATAGCAAGCATAAAAGATAGATTTAAAGCATTAGAATCATGGTTTAGAGGTCTTCACAGGTTATCAGCTCTTTGTGTGTCTGCAAGAAGTGCATGATAAATTGGCAGACAGCTGTTTGATGATATATAATTTGTTGTCTGGTACTCAAATAGCTTTACATTTTCCAACTGTGATCTGATGCATCTGAAAGTGTTCAGCTTTGCTCTGAGAGACCTTCAGTTCCTCATTAATTTTAGTACTCCACGAGTAGTTAACAACTCTGTGTAAGGCTTTGTATTTCCAAAGAGCCATATTTAGTTACCTGGTGATTGCCCTTTATGTTGCCCTTTATGTTGGGGTTTT
The DNA here is from genome assembly GCF_000695765.1 of Mesitornis unicolor. Taxonomy (NCBI): domain Eukaryota; kingdom Metazoa; phylum Chordata; class Aves; order Mesitornithiformes; family Mesitornithidae; genus Mesitornis; species Mesitornis unicolor. Next base: position 59,178 of record NW_010207778.1, read on the forward strand.
TGTTAAATGCTGAGAAAAATTCTTTGTGTCAGACTGGCTGGTGCTTTTGCATTGTTTCCCTGTAGTCTCCAAACTGGTAATTCCACTTGTTAAACTGGGTTGGCTTTTGCAATCTCCTTTGTTGTGGGATTCTCCTTTGCTTCCCCTAGTACATTCCAGAAATTGTTTGCTTGCAGGCAACTCTATTTATAAGCTTGTTTCATTTCTGTTTGATGTTTGAAAGGGTTTTTCATAGCTCTTACCTCTTCTTTGGTTTTGCTATGATATGGTAATCAAAACGTTCCTTCACTAGTTAAAACTGAACACTTTGTTAAATACAACCAGCCAAGGGAATCCTCCTTTGGGCAGGCATCCCCATTTTTCGCCGTCTCTCTGGTTCACTGCTCTCAGGATTATAGCATGGGAAAACTAATACAGCCTGGTTTGCAGTATGGTGGGTGGCTGTATGTATGAAGAACCTTTTATTGAGGCCTCGATACCTTTAAAATTCACTGTGTTTCTTCTTCCCAAAGTAAAGTTGACATTTAAAGCTAATTTGGCATTCTCTGTTCACTGAAACTTTGAGACTGGGACTACCATCGCTGAAAAGAACTCATATAAATACTTGCTGATGAGACATTGGGCCTTTAGTGTGGGATGGTAAAGTAAAATAAATAAAAAGCCCAATGACATCTACTGGAGGAGACAATTTTATTTAAAAATGTTAACAGCGCTGCTGTTGTCTTAATGTCAGTTTAAAATTTATTAAAAGGCGTTTTCCCCATAGGCAGTTTCTTCTTTTCTACTGAAGTTACTTGCCAAGAAGGAGTGAGATTATTTGCTATATTCCATATGATCTGCTGGGGGATGGCAAGATACTTCTAATCAGTCTGCTTTTAAGGTACCTAAAAATCTGCAAAACGAATTGAAACTAAATAATTGTAAAGCTAATAATGACATGCTTGGGGTGCATTTGTGTTGCACTCACCTCCAGAGCAATCTCTGCATCAGAGGCCATGTCTTCAGAGGTACAGAGGTACCCTTAGAAAAATCTCACTCTTTGTGGTTGGTCTGCCTAGAGGTATAATCCACATATCCTGTTGCATGTGGCTTGCCTACCAATGAGGGGACATGCGTGCAGTCCTTCCAACCTCCTGCATCTTTTGCCTGTGTGCTTGCAATCTATTTGGCCGTGCCTAGGGTTTGCCCTTGTATGAAGATGCTCCACCTGGCTCATAGGCCTCCCAGAGGATCCCTAATGAGTTTTAGGTTCCCACAGTATGTTTGCTGGTACCCTGATACTTACCCCTACAGAGAAGCTTGTGTGCCCCCAAGACGGGCCTGAAGATGTGAAAACATCTTTGGAAGTAGATCTTTCTTTTTGGTTTCATTGTTTTCTTTATTTACTAAGTAGTATAGCGTAGGGATTTAATACCCTGAAGGGCGATATTTTGTAGGCTGCCTTGTGAATGAGTTGTAGGAGGTAGATGACGGCTTGTGTCAGGAGCTGTATCTTTTGGGCATGATTTTGCATTACATTTGACAAAGAAAACCGAACTCTAGACTTTGTCTTCCTAACATGGCAAAATAGCTCTTAGTGCTATGCATCCCAGCCTTCGTGCAGTCACTTGGTTGAGAAAGTCCTGCTCTGCTGTGCTGGAAACCCGTGATGAATATTGCTAGGTACTACAGCCTGGTTTAAATGTTTAAAATGTTTTAAAATGTTTTTAATATGTTAGCATTAAATTCGTAGAATCGTCTAAACTCCCTCCAGCCCGCTTTCCATCCAGACGCTGAATTCCCAGTGATTAAACAAGGGAGTTGGTTAAACTCTGTCTAGATGCTGGTTAATGATCTCATATTTTGACTATTTCTCCTGATGAATGGTACTCATCCATCACGATTTTTCTTCACTGAAAAGCAACAAATGGGAAAAAAACCACTGATTTGGCCATTTAAATACTTCTTTTCCAGACTGTCTGCAATTACAAAATCTTTTTGAAAACTCTGAATCAAGATTGTTTCAATTATGATTAACATTTCATACCATACTCCATTTTAACCTGGGTGTCCTTCAGATTGAATCTGACGTGCAATTGTAATCACTTTATGATATGCGTATCAGACAATTAAAAATAGAAAATAGAAACAACTACTTCATGGTTCCTGGCAGTGAAAGAGCCACTCTTGTGAAAAGCATGAGATCACTGTGCATTTTTTTTTATTCCATAAAACTTTGTTTTGGTTTTTGGAGTTTTAGTTTAATATGTCCTTCGGCCTTGTGACATTTCTAAAGAATATTTAAACCAAAGTCCTGCAGTGTGGCTGTGATGAATGATTCTCCTGGGAATGATGAAGATGTGATTTGGCTGTGCTACCAGGCCAGGTGGTGAGCTGGATACCTTCTCAAAGTCTCAAAATCCAGGTCCAGAGGGACTTGGACAAGCTAGAGAAGTGGGCCCAGGTGAACCTCATGAGCTTTGACAAGGCCAGGTGCAAGGTCCTGCACCTGGGTCAGAACACTCCTCATTACCAATACAAGCTAGGAGATGATGTGCTGGAAAGCAGCCAAAGAAAAGGACTTGGTGGTACTGGTGGATGAGAAGCTGGACATGAGTCACCAATGTGCATCTGTAGCCCAGAAGGCCAACCACATCCTGGGCTGCATCACAAGAAGTGTGGCCAGCAGGGCGAGGGAGGTGATTCTGCCCCTCTACTCTGCTCTGGTGAGACCTCACCTGCAGTACTGCGTCCAGCTTTGGAGTCCCTAACACAAGAAAGACATTGAAGAGCTGGAGCAGGTCCAGAGGAGGGCCACAAAGATGATCCAAGGGCTGGAGCACCTCTCCTACAAAGACAGGCTGAGAGATTTGGGGTTGTTTAGCCTGGAGAAGAGAAGGCTCTGAGGGGACCTTATAGCGACCTTCCAATACCTGAAAGGTGCCTGTAAGAAATCTAGGGAAGAGCTGTTCACTGGGGCATGTAGTGATAGGATGAGGGGTAATGTTTTTAAACTGGAAAAGGGTAGATTTAGGTTGGATATTAGGAAAAAGGTTTTCAATATGAGGGTGATAGATCACTGGAGCAGGTTGCCCAGAGAGGTGGTGGAGGCCCCATCCCTGGAGATATTCAAGGTCAGTTTGATGGGGCTCTGAGCAACCTGATCTGGTAACATTGTCCCTGCTTACTGCAGGGGGTTTGGACCAGTTGAGCTTTAAAGGTCCCTTCCAGCCCAATACATTCTATGATTGTATGATTCTGTATGTGGTTTTGAGGACTTGGTGGTTGTGGTCTTCTCCTCCTTCCTGCTCCAGAGAGGAAAGTTCGCAGCACTTCTGTCCTCTCCACTCCTGCTTGGGAGCAGCAAGAGAAAAGGTCTGTCAAGCACAGGTGGTGTAACCTTCACCTAGGGTTTCTCACTTGGTTGTTGTTGCCGCTTTGGCATAAAAAGCAGTGACGGAGGCCTTGGCTGTGCCCTTGGCGTCTGACCGCATCCTGCCTCTTCCTCCTTGGCACCCAAACAAAGGGAAGCATTCAGCAAAAAGACGTTTGATGAGAATCTCCATCTTGTGACTGCTGCTCAGATAAGACGCAGGCAGTGAAAACACTTTGCCCACAAAGGAAAGTCATAAATTACGTTGTCCTTTGGTTCCTGTTTGGGGAACAGTATTCCAGACCCTGTGTTAGTTTCTCCTGAGAAACAGAGGAGAGTGGTGCCTGTGAAGGCTTCCAGGAGACAGGCATTGAAAGCAGTCAGTTTGTCACTGTTGCAGGGGAGCCTGCTTGACTCCTGCAGAAACTTTAAGGGGAAGGAAGAACAAGGCACAAAGGTGGTTTCTTTATCTACATGGGTTTGCACATTTTATAGTAGGTCTCATAATAGCCTGTCAATACTTGATGAACTTCTTTTACGTCCTTGGAGGTATCACCTTCAAAATGTGGAAGAAAACGAATTGGGGAAGTCCTTGTTCAAGTCATGACTTTTATTTCTTTCTGTAATAGACCATTAGAGCTTTGCTGTGACACTGGAAAGACTTGGTACACCAGTAAATGATCCCTTTTGATGCAATTTGAAATATAACAAAAAAGTTGCCTTGAAATATAACAAAATTTTTGCCTTGTATATGCTTATAACTTATATTCTTAAGTTAGAACTTTCTGCTTAAATTATTACATAAAGTATTTCCAGACAAATGGTCCAGCAGATTTCATTTTTAACATGTTACTGAATATTTTGTTTACTGTCGTTGTATTTAAATAGTTTTATTTCCCCATAAATGCTTGGAGTTCCTGCAATCGTTAGCCTTTGGTCGGGTGTGTTGATGAGGCACACATGAGTGTTTTATTACCAACAGTGCACCATCATCGTCACCTGGATTTAATGTTGCCCACCACTTTCCAAGTAATATCCTTCTTTTCTGTGGTTTTTGAGTCTCTCAAAATGCAATTATCTGGGCTGAACCATATGAGTGCCTGACTCAGAGTGTTTATTTAAAGTTTCGGTGAAACACTTCAGTCATTTTTGAGAAAGAGCTGAGACGTAAATACCTTGTTTTTCCTTCTGAAGTGTTTCTTAAAATGAGTTCAGTGAGAAACTTGATTTCTCATTGTTTACAGCTGAACCTCGAGATCTAGCAGCAAAAGGGTTGCTCTGATATCAGTAATTTGCCTTACGCTGTTTTTGTGAAATTTCACCCAAATTGAGTCATTTCATAAGTGTGAAAGCTGTGCCTAGCAGAGGCCATGTGCGGGCTGGCATGCAGACGACGGAGCACAGCTCCCTCAGTGTTTGCTCCGTCTCGTGTCAGGTGCAGGGAGCAGGGAAGAATTGGTGCAAATAGTGAGGAAAGGCAGAGCTGGGACAAGGTGGGAGTTCACCCAGAGGGACCGAGTGGAAGCCAAGAGTTGAGGAAAACGTGTTGGAGATGCGCTGTCTAGCTATATGTATATATTCCATTCATATATATCTGCGCAGAAATCTGTGGCCAGAAAAGGCAGGCACTTCTCAACTCTTTAACCATAGTTGGTCTCAGTTTATTCTGTGTAGAGTGGGAGTAATGAGTCTCACAAGAAGACCAAGAAATTCATTAATAATTTTAAGAGTCGTTCCTAATGTGATCCTATAGAGACAGCCCTATGGATAGGCCCAAGAGGAAGTGGGTATCTTGCATTCAGACCAGGAGACAGACAAATGCACATTAGAGTACTACTACCCACTGACTGTCAGGGTTAAAAGAAATACCATTCAACTGGCTATTCACTGTCTGGGGAAGAAGCCTGTGTAAAATAGTAGATCCAGTCATGTAATTAGGTTGGTATCACTGTATCTACTCAAGTCACTGATGAAGACAGGTACCATGGACACTGGAATACACTGTAGAAGTTGTTGCAGTGTAATAACTGGTGAGGAGTCTGGTGTGTGAGTTCCCCTGAAAGTCATGGATATATGCCTTGGAAAACCTAGAGGCAGTATTTTAATTTGAGATTAACCTAGAATTTTACTTAGTCGGCACTGAATCTGTCTTAAGGAAGAGAATAATTACCTGCTCCTTCAACAGAGTATCGAGAAGGTATAAGCACTCTCAAGACCACAATCACATATTCTAGTACTTACATGAATATAGCATTCAGGGAAGATAAGAAGACATTCTAATGTGTCTTATCTTTTCTCATAACCATGGTTTAGCTACATAATTCCGTAAGCTACCATTTGAGATAAATGTAACTGCTTTATGCTTCATGCTATTTTTGCTGGATCTTCTGGAAGCTTCCTAATACTGGGTGGAGGGGGATAGAGAGCCCTTCAGCAAAAAGACAAAGGACTTTTTTGGTTACTGGGATGCTCGGACTTCATTCTTTCCTGTTGCTTGAATTTCTGGAAGTTTTGCCGCCCTCCTCCCCCCGCCCTATTTTATTTTTAGCTAACGTAGTTTGTTGATTCTCTGGGTATTTCTCACTGATAACTCTTATGTTCGGCTGCTTTGGAGCAGGGGTCTCACTGCCCCTTCTGCTAGTAGTGCTGGTTTCCCCATTCCCTGAAGAGGGAAATCCAAGGTGTATTGGACTGCAAGAAAAGAGAGAAACTGAAACTTGTCACTGATGTTAAGAAACCAATTCCCAGAAGAGGAGGAGCATGGACTGGGTATAGAAAAGGAGGCCAGGAAAGATGCCTGCTTACCTTTTGCTTTTCATGTCGGGCACACTTGGTTGCTCTCTGTAGGTGGTCCCATAGTGGTATGGTGTCTTCTCATCTCGATAATTTGTTTACCACTTCTCATGCGGTTATAAATAGTATGGGGGATTTTATGTGTAATTCTTTGTTGGAAATGCAAATATATTTTCATTTTTAGGAGTTTTTTCCTTTCATTTGTGCTTTTTAATGCAGTGCCAAATACATGGAGTTTCTAAAGCCCTGAGAAGTTTCTGTGTGTTTTCAGCAACTTTCCAGTGAGCTGGGAGCTGGTGTCCAACTCCAGCCCTCACTGGCTCATCCCAGGACTGAAGCGGATTATTTATTAATACTGCAGCTGCGGTTCCAGCGCTGCTGCTGAGAGTGGGTAAACACTCCTCTGCAGAGGGACCGGGCACTGTACTCTTCACCTCTGCAATTATGTAAGGTGTCCTCGGCCAAATGTATATTTAACTCGGCCCTTGCTTTTTCCTTTTGTTTGTAAAGCGATTAGACAAGAAAGTGTGAAATTCCCAGGAGGGAAAAGGCCCAGCAAGCCCCAGCTGGACTGGGAGCCGTGGTGTGGCCTGGCCGGGGTGAAAACGTCCCCATGAGGAGCGGCAGAGGGACTCACTGGTGGCAGATAAGGTCACCCCCATAGCAGTTCATGGCTGCTGGGCATCCAGCTCGAGAACTGGAGGCTGTGACACACCAGTGCCCAAGGTGGTCACTTGCTCCTGGTACATTAGGTCTCCCTTTCTCTGTAGCACACCAGCGGGATTCCTTGGTATGCAGGGGTCTTGCCAAATCATGCTGATGGCCTTTTCCATATGGTGGGAGTCTTCCAAATAATGGGCCTTTCCCAGATCTCTTTTGATTCACTGCAACTCTCAAATGAGGCATCTTCTCAAGGCTCCCTTGGGCAGGTGACTTGCTGTAGGAGACTAAGGTGGTTGGTTTTAAAGCTCTCTCCTCCCATTTCCTTCTGATACAGTCAGCCAGGCTCCTCACTGCCAAGGCATGTCTCCTGCTCCTTTTTGGTACCATATCACTGATTTTATGGCTCCTTCTGAAGTACATTAAGATTCCCTCCGCGCT
>NW_010207778.1:66454-95717 GCF_000695765.1 Mesitornis unicolor
AACCATTGCCAGCGTACAAGCCCATTGCCTGGTCCTTGCTGAGCTGCTCACCATTTAGGCTCACGGGCATCCCAGCAGCAAAAAGTTGTCCTCACTACTCGCTCATTCTTTTCTAACCTGGTTACACTTGAGGATGTGTGGTATGGGCATTGGAGGGTGTAGTCCATGTGCTGAGACATGGTGACTTTCCTTCACAGGCCACTGAGAGAGAAATAAGGTGTCTCAGGGCTTGACTGTCAGTTCTGCAGTTATCTTAGCTTATCTTTCCACTGCAAAGTGGTGTTTCCCAACAAAGGGAGTTTAATCTCAGTCCTGTTAATATGAACAAGCTTGCATTAAAGTCAGCATACATCTGCCTGAAGGCTTTTATGGGAATTGTGAAGGAGGTGAGAAAAGAGGTACATCAGGAGAAGGTGCCATGCCCATCTTCTTGCTTGATCATTTGCTGTTATTCTGCTACACCGCTATTGCCTTTTCTCTTGCCAGTTGACCTGCAGTCAAACAACTTTCCTTCTTTCACTGGCATTACTTCTGGAATGGCTATTTTTGTCTGCTCTTGAGAGATTGAGAAAAGTTGAAGAAAATTGCCTCTTTTCAAGCTCTTATCCTCTTCTCTTACAGTTCAGTTCAGTTAATCTTAATGGTGGAGTATGCTGTTTACCAGCAAAAAACCCCACATCACCTTGAGTTACCACATGGTCCCACCTGCAATTTACAGGTTTCTGACTTCCACGAAAATCCTTGTGATGAGTGGGTGCGTTAAAGCTGCCCAGCCATCAGTTAACTGCGTGTAATGCTCTATCGTGAGACTCAAGAAAGGATTTAGACTTATTTTTTTCTACAAGGCAGGAATCTACAAGTATTTTGACTTCTCCGAATGGGCAGCGTTGAGGGGCTTAAATCCCCACTCTGCTATTGCAACTCATCTTGAGTCGTGTTGCAGGCTGCGTCTCATCCTTCCATGGGAGGAGCCCAATGTTTGTTAGAGCCCTGTGCAAGGTCGCTTTGAGCCTTGTGAAGAGTCTCATCACCCATGTAATAGAAATCAGACATTTGAGGAGCTGCAACTAAATGAGGTTACGTTTCCCTCTGCTTTCTTTATGTTTGCTCTGTAGGGAGCTTCCCCTATGCTACGCATTGGCTGCGTTTCGTTGCATGTGAGTTGCTTGCATGCATTAGAGTGAAGATTTATTTCAAGGGTTGTCCACGGTTGCTTGTGATCTGTTCATCAACGCTGGTACCCAAATGTAAAGCTAAGATAAAAATAACTGGTTTAGGTTTTGAGTGCCAATGAGGGGGCAGAAAGGGAAAATAAAAAGGAGCTGTTTAATTGACAAAGAAATCATCTTTATTGCCCTATTATTCTCAAATTATTTTTGAGGCAGTAAACATAGCAATAAAATAAATTTATATTAGTTTAAACTGTTGTTTCTTTGATTTTTTTTTGCCTTGTTTGTTAGAGTAACTTCAAGGATGTTTGTCAAACGACTTACAGTTTCATAAGCATTATCTTTTTCTTGGCATCTGCAATATCTGCTTGAGTTCTTTCTCTTCTGAGTGATTTAATCCTGAGTACACTTCCCTTGATATTGCAAGGCAGATTATTGAACCATTCTCTATAGCTGTCCTTCTCAACATTTGTTTGAAAGAGCATCTTGAGAGACTTGGAGCTCTTTGTGCATTGCAAATATGCTCTTCAGTAGAACATTTTGTCTTTTTCCATTTAAATAAATATCTCCGATGAAGTCTTTAGCATTAAGGCTCTATATCATGTAGACATTCCATCAGTTTGTAAGACTTCCATTTTTCTTCAATATTTTTTCTGCTTTTTATATCAGGTACAGGCAGGTCTTGTTCTCCAACTTCATGAATAAAGTGAACATTTTTATTTTACCACCTTTTAGTTTCTTTCAAATAATTGACGTCATTAGAAGAGCAGCTAATGGCTTTTCTTAGCTCGTTGGAAACAGAATCAAGCTGAAGTCACCTGAGAATTTCTTGCCTTCTTTTCTACTTTAGAGAATGAATTTGCCTTCTACTTTTTCTTGAAGCGGAAGTGTGTAGGTGCGTATAAATATGTATGCACACTCACTAACTTTGGTGGGTGGACTTGCAAGGTGGCTTTAGAAATACAGAATTAATTTCTCAGCGGAGTTTCTAAGTTGTTTTTGTTGGTGGTTTTGTGTTTGTTTGGGGGTATTTAGTTGTTTGGATTTCTCCCCCCACCCCTAGGAAAACAGATCCAACAGCGGAACTATTTCAAGTATAATATAAGAGATGCTTGTAGTTTTTTTAAAATATATTTTTTCCTTTAGGTCTTTGTGCTGGTAGGGCGTATGGCAACAAGTGAAGTTTGAGGCATTTGAACTCTCCATCAAAAATTTTATATTTATGTTACCAGTACAGTTTGGTCCTTTTGGGATTATTGGTTTTTTTTTCTCAAATAGTTCAAGTATGTCTCATTTTCAAGATGGGGGATCTTATTCTGATCTCCATTTCTTCATATAAAATTAGGTATGATTCTACTTAGACTAAAGGAATCGTGTTTCATAAGCCTGCATATTTGCAAGTCAACACCCTCAAGATGTGAAATTATGCAAAATTCAAAAAGTGTTTGAAGCGCTTTTGTATACCTTAAGGAAGAAGTAAAATGCTAAGTTACATTTTTAAAAATCTATGACTAGTCCTTTTTAAGGCTTAACTAAATCCCCTAAGACCTTGCACATATGCTTAACTCTGCAGGCGTGTGTAGTTGTACAGGTTGTGCGAGGTGGTACATATTCACGGCAGGGGCAGAGGGAATACTTCCATGGAGGTGTGGTATCTGGTTTTTTACTTTCTGAGAGAAGTTAGGAAGCAGACAGACCTGCTATAGGAAAACTGAATTCCCGCATTGTGATGCTAGATGGAAAATACTTTTTAACTCAGTCCAAACTGGGTTTCTTTGTTGGTGATTGAGCTCTTGTGTACCAAAATATATAGGGAAATGCATAAATGCAAGTCTTGTTGAACAAGAGAAATCATTACTCTCTGCATATGAATACACAGTCGGTATTTTATTTAGGTATTTTCCCCCTTTTTGTTATTTATACATTTGAAAAATAACATTTGAACTGGATGTTTTGGGGTGGAAGAGTTAGTGTGGCTGTCTGTGGTCAGGAGCAGAAGCTTAAGTATCTCAAAATACCCTGCCCTCCTATTGACTGGGTCTATTTTTAGCCCCAGGCAGCCCTGGATTATTGGAATTGAGAAGTTCCTGATTTATGCAATGGCAAAATTGTTAAATTGATTGAGTGAGGCCACACATGTTCTCAACCAGAATTTGCTGAGGGGCTGGCAAGGAGGAATCCCAAAGGAGAAGCAGCAGTTTCTGCCGTTGTCAGAAACTCTCCCAGAGGAGTATTTACGGCTTAGGTACCTCCACAGCTGCTGACTCTGCTGTCTCTGAGGCTATTCTCGCTGCCTGCTGCCACCGCTCTGGACAGCAGCTTGTGCTGGCTCTCACTCTGCCAAGGTTTGAACAGTATGTAATAGCCCCAGGTATCCAATATCAATATTGAGCAGGTGATGTCTAGCTAGCTAGCATGCCCACGGTTGCAAGTGCGTTAATTTATTAAAATGTGATCTGATCTTTTACAAGCATGTGCAAGTTTGCTGAAGCTGCATGATACAGAAGGTTGCAATTTATTTTTTTCTAGTAAGAGAGGTGGTTGTGGCATCAGGTGATTATTACTCTTCAAAAAAAAAATATTTTTGGTGTGTTTTTTCTAAATCTAGCAAGTGTTTGGATCTCAGAGCATCTACGTGGAAACCAGAAAATATTTTTGCCCTTGTAGAACCAGTTGCTCAGATCCCTTCTAAAATAATTTGTGTCTTGAAAGTCATACACTGTTTTTTCCATAAGACTGCATATTTAATCCTGAGAGATCATACCATTTCATCTGCATTTGTTAGTTTTAGCTTGTTTTCTTAAGGAAACAGAATTTGCATAATTGCACTATCCATATTTTTGCCAGCATCATCCCCTCACCCTAATAACTTTTGAACACCCAACTTTTGAACACCCTGGCCCATTTCAAGCCAAGTTGCTAGAAGCAGACATCTCGAAGACATATCGCAGAGTTCTTACTGACTATGCAAAAATCAGTGTCTGGGCAGAAGAGATCCACATTTCTACCCTGTTAAGGAAAAGGCTAGAGCGTGCATTGAGCTGCTCCTGAGCAGGGTCTGCCAGCCACGTGCACATTTTGGCTGGCCCTTCAGGACATGCGCTGCTTGAGCAAGTTATATTTATCATGTGAGTTGTTTCCTAGGCTATAGTTAGGAGAGGTGGGTGGCTGTTCTGGGGGAGGAGGGAAGAGGAAGGTGGGGTACACGAAGAAGCTGAGAGTTCAGAGAGAACAGAGGTGGGTGGGTGGAGCTGGAAGCACCCTGGGGAGCAAGGTTAGGAACAAGGGGCAAATGTCTGCAAGGGAGCAGGCCTCCCTGTTTCTGCTCCTCATGTGGTATCTTGACTTTTAAATGTGGTGGGGTATCCCATGTCAGATGTGAGGCTATGCTGTGAGGTGGGGGGAGGCATGCTCTGTTATTTCCCACTAATAGTATCAGTAAATTGCCTCAGTTAACTTTGGATTTGTATGCTCAGCCTCAAGCTCGTCTTCCCCATTTTGACTGTGTAAGGAAAATATAAATAATTTGATTGGTTTGATGATGGATAACACTGCTGCTTTGGTAGGATGGCAAGTAACCATGGCTGCTGCCTTCCCAAAGTATGAGGTAAAACGTAGCAGGAGTCTTTATTTAGCTGGTATGGTTTTAAAAAACCTAACATGTATCCCTCAGGGTTCAAACTGGAGACAGGCACACTAACAGATGACAACATTGCATGGTGATGCTCTTCCTGTAAGGGCAGCCTTCAAGCACAAGGAGGTTGTCCAAAGGTGTGGCCCAGCTCCTCACAGCTGTGCCTGGTGGGAGGACACGAGGGAGCTGGTGTAAGCCGAAACTAGACGGTTTCAGACTGAATATAGAGAAATTAATCTTAGTCCTGAGGACAGCCAAGCAGTAGACCAGATTGCTCAGAGAGGCTGTGCAGGCTCTATCTGTGGAGGTTTCCAAGACTTGGCTGGAATAACCTGGTCTGACCTCGGGGCTGGGCCTGCTCTGAGCAGCTTGGACTGGGGACCTCTCAAGGCCTTTCCAATCTGAGTCTGAAATAGCCTCTCCTTTTGCCAAATGGTGCCAAATTACACCAGATTGTGCTGCGGAAAACTCTTTCAGCAGTTTTGGATTGAGTTTTATAGATTGGGGCTGTTAAATTTACTGGTGGGATTTTATGATAAGCATGCTAAAAATATGTATTGACCCCCATCTTAAAAGCATAATTCAGTACCTGAGTGAAATGGCTTTGAATGCTTTAGTTGATTCTTCGTTCTTGGCTTAAGATGTAAAAGAAACATGAGTTAGCCTTTTTTTTTTTATTTTAACATCTTATTGTTATGAAAGATAAAGGTCATTTTAGTCAGTAAAAACAAACTCATTATTATGCATAAGCAATTCACATCCTGGGCCTGGATGAATTATTATTATTGTTGTTACTGTTAGAGCAAGAGTAAAATACTGAAGAAATCTGTAGATTTATAAAATATTCAATATAGAGATGTGGCTGTGCAACTTGTAGGACAGGAACTGGTTTCTTAGTATTTTAGTATGCGGAGTTACAGGGTGTTACTTCTGTACTCACCCTGTTTTGGTTATTTTCAAATGATACTTCTTGGCACATACCTAGTTTCTTAATATACTCCAGTCAGTCGGCTGTCTTGTGCCATTGATTTTAGGCAAACTACCTATTGTTCTTAATAGGGAAATATTTTGTATTTTTTAAAAAGTCAGTGGTGTGACATGACTCATTAAGGGATGTGGTTTTGGTGTTAAGCCAGTCAGGTGGCAGCTCCCAAGACCATTGCGCCTGGGTGGTGAGCACAGGAGTCCTATGAGTTCCCAGCTCCTTGGTGAACCCTTTTCCTCTCCCACTTCTTTTTGGAACAAAGCCTATGGCACGCCCCCAGCACAAGCCTCAGCAAGTTCCTGGTCTGGATAATTAGCAATAGAAAAGTAGTTTTCCTGCTAAAACTTTCCATTACCTGCCTAAAATGTGGCCCTATGGTTTAGGCTATGCTGGTTGTAGAGGACAAAGGCAGAGAAATGAAAGGTCAGAGGTGTAGGTACCATCCTTGCAGGATGAGGGGAGTAACAGAGAGCTGGGAATTTAATCTGATGTCTGTTCATTGCTACTATCCGTTGCAGATAAAGAGAGGGCTCATTGAAAGTTGTTTTTTCCGAGTGAACTCACACAACAGCTTACGATATGCTTGTTGATAACCTTCACTTCACAGGTGAGAGGAGTTTCTAGAGACCAAGTTTCAAGCCGACCTGTCTGCCCTCTCAGTTTCAGGACTCTGACTCACATGTGGGAGCAGGTTAAAAGTTGTATGAAGCAATTTTCCCTGCTGCCTGCCTCATCCTGCTGGCAGAGTTCACCCTGCTGTGTGCCAGGGGAGACCAAATGTCTGTGGAGCAGCTCGTCACTGCTGTGGTTTTAAGAGCTGTGATGAACCAAGCCTTGCACCAGAGGTTTGGTGCACCCTAAAGTTAAAACAGTCAGTTTTGTCTCTGTATTTGTTACAGAGACAGGTGGCCCAGTAGCATAGTAGGTTTTTTTGCAAGAATCCAAAGTGGGCTCTTATTGTAGATATTGACCCAACTTGTTGAATGCTCCTGCATGTTGTGTGCAGTGGTCTGTTCTGTTTGGTTAATGTGTGCTATCATCTCAGTTGGATTTCTTATTTGACTTTTTAATAAGCGAAAAAATCCAGGTTCTCATATGACTGAGATGACACCACAAGGTTGAATTTCTGTTCCTACACTGATTGATAGTTGGGAATCTGCCCGGTTCCTCTCTGAAACTCATCAGGAGTTCACAGGGACATGGGACGCTTGTTAAAAAATGAATGAACAGTTGGTTACCGGCGTTTTCCCCTTAACCATTGTAGGTCCAAAAAGTGAAAGCCGGCCTCAGAATTTATTTAATTTTGGTAGCTGGGGCTGGATTAATCCGCTCACTATTTTCAGTGCTCATTCCGCTGTGGTTTATTTTGGGTCATTTCATTTCAACAAGGCTTGATCTGTTTACAGTGCTTTCTGTAGTAGCGTGACGGGGCCACACAACTCTTTTATAGTATGTTCGTTGCTAACCAGGGGCTCAAAAAACTAGTAAATGAGGCTCAGACATGAATAAGTTTAGAGAGGACAGTACATTTTTGTATGGTTGGATTATTTTGGAAAGTTTTCTGAAATAACCAATCTTTTGTGCATTGTGGGTTGCTTTGCAGAGCTGGAAGCGATGGCATATGGTCGCCTTGTGCTTTCAGAGGTAGGAGTGGAGGGCTGGCTGCAGGCACTCTTCAGGCTTAACGTGCTTCAAAAGCCACTGTTGTTGAGAGTTACTCTCAGTACTTATTTGAGGAGCATTTTTGTTTCCATAGGTAGATACTTCCTTCAGGTGGAGTCGTTTGATTTGATTTTGCTGGTTTTAATATTCAGATGTGTTGTATGAACCATTCATATACAAAATAGTTTAAGGTTAAATAGGTCTCAGTTGAAAGTGTCTCATCAGCCATCACAAAAGCGTATGTATGCTGTGTGGATTGCCTGCATTAAGCATGCTCTGATTTAACATTATGAAGGCCTTTTCCCCCCAAATGGAAGAGCCAGCCTTCTGTATCCATCAAATCATGACTATTTCTGGTTCTGCTCATACCAGCTGACAAAGTAATGCTCCTTTTGTGTACTTCATTAAACCGGACAGAATTAGTGACTTGCACAACACAAGTCAGAAAGAAGGCTGAAATGTCCTGAAAATGGCTGCATCTGTACTAGCAGGTTTAACCAGCACCAAGACATACTCCTGAAAGCCAGGACCAGGGTTTTTTTTCTTAAATTTTTAGCTTTCCTGAACTCTTCTGGCCTCTGCCATTTAGTGTGCTCCCAAGCACAGGCACAGTTCAAATAAGGGCTCATCTCAGTATTTTAATAGTGTGGAAATAGGTGTTTGCATTCCCATCAGCCTTGGTGCAGGAGAACCTCTCTGGACATATTTAACTTACTCCCGTGTAGGTAGTTATTGCATCCTCATAGCAGATTAGAGGCAGAATCAGCAGCATTTCAGTAAAATTGAGTAAAAAGTGTGACATTAACATTGTTGTGGGTCATTTGAAGCACAGTGAAGGTTTTGTAGCAGTGTGTGTGCGCGCGCGTATGCAAACACAGAGTCAGTGTACCTGCATACTGAGTGATGTTCTTGCACAGGGATCTTCGTGTTTTCTTGGCTATAGGAGGATATTCCTGCTTGTCTATGAATTGTAAAGCCCTTATACCAGTGAATGGAAAGTTTAAAAAGCACTTTTTAGAAACATCTGAATACCTTCTACAAGTTGAGTGTGTCAAGTGCAGTTTGACTAATGCCCTAGGTCCTCTGGTCACACCTCTTAAAATTTTGTGACTCTTTGTGCACTGTGTCATCGAGGAGCCTCTGCTCTCAGCAGGTCCTGCCCTGCAGCTGCACAACCTGCTGGTGCAGCCTACAATTTCCTTCTCTGGGGGAAAACATAGCTACCTACGGTTTGGTCAGTGTGCACTGCTTGTAGAAGCATGCTCCTTGTCCATCTCCTCCAAAACAAGCCACCCTGAAGGTGACTGCCCACTCATATTTTTATCGTGTTTTCTTGTTTTGTGACTGTCGAAAACCTCCTGCTTTCAGGTTGATTGGGAGCTCTCCTTTTGCTGTGTACCTTTAGATTTTACTCCACGCACTGCTTCTAAATTTAGGCTGTGAAAGTACCAGCTTGACTTCTGTTCTTTTATACTTGAATGGAAATGGTTCAAAGTTGTGCTGATGTAGCAAAAACAAGAGGCCAGAAGGCAGTGAACTGTGATAAGAGTGAATGTACAAGAGAACACAAGCAGAAAGTGGCCACTTCAGATCCTTACTGCTATGGAGACACAATTATTTTTTAATATAATGTGCTTAAAAACTGCATTTTTCTTAAAGAAGGTTTCAATTTGTTATTCCTAATGTAATGTCATTTATAAAAAACATTTATGTTATGGCAACACCAGATATTCTAGCCAAGTTACCATGAGGGGTAGTTCAGGCAGTCTGGATTATACTCAGAATGAGTATTAATTGTATAGCAGTGATCTGTACTTAACAACAAAAATGCTGTTTCAAAGTCTTTTTTATTTTCTTTTCATGGCTAATAAGCCGTAGTGATCAATCAGAGGCAGTGGGCTGAGGAAGAGCTCAAGGCCATCAGCTCCTCCCAGCCTGCTACATAGTTCCCAGGAAACACCCTGTATTTCATTAATTCTTGCTTAGTTTATGGTGTAATATTTTGCTGGGAGGCATTAAACCATCATCAAAAGCAGCAGACCAATTAGTGTGACTTCTTTTCCCAGGGTCGCTGTACAAGGGAGAACTGCAAGTACCTTCATCCACCGACACATTTGAAAACCCAACTGGAAATCAATGGCAGGAACAACTTAATCCAACAAAAAACTGCAGCAGCGATGCTTGCTCAGCAAATGCAGTTCATGTTTCCAGGGACACCACTACAGCCAGTGGTAAGTATATTTCTCTGATGGTGTTATTGGTAAGTAAAGTTGAAGCAGAAGACTATATTGACCTGCAAAAGTTTTCTAAATTAGAAGCAATAAAGATAGTCCCCATCTGTTGACTTAAGGAATTGCCAAGGTATGTTAATTTATATTTGCATTTGAAAGTATAATGGAATGTTGGTATAGATTTGATATATTTTTTTTATCCCAGACTAATTTACTGTTTTTTTCATCTCTTTTTTTTTTTTCCTTCAATCAGTTCACATCAGATTTAGTCTTAAATTTACAAGGTTTTTACCTATAGTCCTTCAGGAGGTGGAAAAAAAAATAAAAATTATTATTATTATTATTATTATTATTTGCTAGTAAGCTATTTGAGTGTAAATGCAAAGTTTCTCAGGAGTCTATGGGTTCGAATGGCTTTAAATAGTATTTAATCCCAGTACCAGGAACAAAGGTTAATGTCGTTCTACGTAGCATTTTCTTACTCTCTTGAAATCTGAAATGTCCCAGAATAAGGCAGAGGGCTGCTGATGCATGCACTTTACCAACTCGGCATTTTATCATAAGGTAATGTGTATGGTGCCTGGGACGCTTCAAATCCAGAAGGCAACATAAAACTAGAGTCTTGCAGGCATGAGCAGCGTATTTGGATATCCGTTAAAATGATCAGTTGCTCTGGGCTTAAATTGCATTTGATATCCTCACTGTACCAGACTTCCAAAGCATGGTTAAGCAAGTAATCTGAATGAAAACTTTTCACACATGGCTGCTAATGATGTTTTCTGAATCCAAATGCCTAGTGTAAGGCACTGGAGTGGGATTTCTTTCTCTAACTTGAGGCATCTGAGTGTTGGCATCGGCTTCTGCACTGGGCTCCCTGGGTCCATTTATAGTTTATGGAAATAAATAGGCACTTCTAATTAGCATTCGCTTGGCTTGTTTCAGACGTCTGCATTCGGATTAGATTATTTAGGTTTTTAAGTGCCTTTGTCTTTCCGCGGGCTGTCACAGGAGCCAAGTGTAAGCAGCTCAGAGGAAGACATCTGTATTTGGTCACAGGAAGCTCACTCCTTTTCCAGTGTGGTTTTACACTTGAAATATCTGCTGTAAGGTGGGAGGGATGAACAAAAATTGGGTGTCAGGATTCCCTGAATTTCTGGTACACGTTCATCGAAATGTATCTTGGTGTATTGGCATAATGTGTTTTGATATTTCCTAGTTTTTTACTGCTTGAATTTTCACCAGAAAAATTTTTCATGACATAGTAGATCTTAGTATTAAAAGTAATAAAGTAATTAGTATTAGAAGTACATGAAGTACTAAGTCTCTTAGTATTACAAAAACATTGAAGTGGCAAAATTGTACTTTTTTCTACTCACCCATTTCATCATTCGAACTTTACAGTTTCAGTGATGTAATGCCTTCTATACAGATTGCAGGGTTAAAAGTACTGGGTTTTATTTCTCTGACTCGCATAAATTGGCAGATTAAGATGACTCAGCCGTGACCAAATGGATAAAAAGTGAAAGAAAATTCCACAGAGGTCATTTGGCATGTGCATTTATTCTTAAAGTTATATCTCATACAAAGCTGTTATTTATATTTTACATAACATGCATTGTCCCCAACATAGTTGAACTGTTGTTTCGTATAAATGCTCATTATTATGCTTTAAAGAATTTAGCCTGCACTTGACATATAAACTGTGCTGTTTGATTTCAAGCAGCTTGGATCTCTGATAAAAACAGAGCATTATTCCCTTTTAACTCTCAGAGCAGGTAAATGCCATTTCCATGCAGCTGGGTATCCTGGCTGATCTGCTGCTCAAAGCATTTTCTTGGTACTAACTCACATTCATTTATAATTTAGTAATTGATTCCAAAGACAAAAAAAGAGATCACAAACCAGAAATAAACCTTCTCATTCCTGTGCTTTCTCTTGCATATTTTCTACATACTATTCATGGCTGGCATCTCTTCTCCAACAGAGACCATGCAGGCCACCTTGATGAGAAAGACCCTCCTCCTTAGTTGCAGGTTTTTAAGTCCTTCCCTCAAGTTCTGCTCTTGTGAGGTTCATTTCTAGCTGCCGGCTTATTTGGAAACTTAATTTCTGACAATGCTAGTCTGGGATGTGTCCTGTTTTTCTGCATAGTTTTATCTTGTTGGTAATTATAGCCTCACTCTCTGGAGTAAACGTCAGCTCTGCAGAAATAAAGCACTTTCCAGGTCTGGCCATGGTCTGACCATGGTGATGTTGTGCCTCCACTGCCCATGGAGCCGGTGGTAACAAACCCACCATTCTGCCTTGGTAAGGCTGCGTTTTAGCATCACACAAGTGCTCTTTCTTCTGGTCATGACTTCACTAACTTGCTGCAGGAAGGCATGAAACATATTTTTTAGAGCCATATCATTCCTTCCAATCACATTTTTTTCTGTAAGATGAACTCTAGCTAAGCCTGAATAATCCCTTTCTAAATATTATGTCCAGCTGAGATTATAATATTTATTCTGCTTGCCACTGGTGACAGCTGAGCACACAAACATTAGCAAAGGTGAGGTTTTCTGATGTGTGAGCCATGGTAACATATAATTGCAGAAGGTGGCAAAATACAGCATGCAAACAGATGGAAGTTACATGCCAGAGAGCTCATTATATGTACTCCTATTAGAAATACGGCTTTAATATAGTTAATAATGCTTCATCCATGAAATCTGGTACTTTGAAAAATAGCCTGTTTTCCCAAGGAAAACCGATATAGAGAAAAAGCAATAAAGTCCGTGTTATTTCTACTTTTAGATGTGTAAATAAGCCTGCAAAGTAAGCTGGACCTCCATAGAGATTCAGGTTCAAAGAACAACTTCCTTTGCATCGGCGGCCTCTTTTCCCATAGTAGAGCTATAAAGTGCCGCTGGAATGTGTTACGTGATTAAAAGAAGAGAGTGCTGTGTGTTTTGCCAGCTGTTTGAAATTTCTTTATTAAGAAAATGAGTTGGTACCAGAAAGCACAAGGCAAAAGACAACTAATAAGCTCTTGATTAAGGGGTTGTTTTTCCTTCATCTCGGTCTGTGTTTTCGTTTTGCAGCCCACGTTTCCAGTGGGTCCCACAATAGGAACGAACACGGCTATTAGCTTTGCTCCTTACCTAACGCCAGTAACACCAGGAGTTGGCTTAGTCCCGACCGAGATCCTACCCACGCCGCCTGTCATTGTTCCTGGAAGTCCGCCTGTTTCAGTCCCTGGTTCAACTGCTACCCAGAAACTCCTCAGGACTGATAAACTGGAGGTACTGTAGACACCACCAGGACCAGAAATGCAATCCTCTGTTAGGCTGTGGGAAAGGTCCTGGAGGGAAAAACTCCTATTGTTTTAGAAACGATGCTTAAATGTAGTTGCTGCAAATAAAGACCTTGTAGCTAGGCAGGATTCCTAAGCTTGCAGTGGTAATTAAACAGTTATTTTTAAGGTAGTGTGTTTGCTCAAATTTAATAAATAGACATCAACATGAATTTTCATCTTTTTAAAGTTCATCTCTGCCAACACACCTCAAGTATACACACCTATAAAGGTATGCCTTGATGAAATATCTAACAAGCACATTTTTATTGCAGTATTAATTCTGTCCCGGTATTTATGCATTTATATTAGGGGAATTTTATAGCCTCATGGATCGATATTAGGGGAATTGTATAGCCTTTCAGCCTTGAGCTACAAATGGGAATGTTGAATGCTACCAACCCTGGGGCAAGCCCCCAGCTGTGTGCAGAGCCTCCCTGGTGCTGATGGAGCTCCGCTTGGCTGGGCTCAGCGGAATTTGTGATCCAAGTACACAAGAAGGCCAAATGGCTCTTGCAGAAATCAATGTCCTTTCCCAAAAGTCTAAGCACTAGTGTCTAGAGCACATTTCTTCTTAGAAAATTCAGCGTGTTCATTCTGGGCATTTTTGAAAATTATTTGTAAGGAGACTCTCAGTTTTGTTTGTGGACTGCATTAAAAATACAGTGCATCCGATGTGTATGTCTTCCCTGGATCTCAGCAAGAGGAACTGCTTCCCTGCCAGTGAACCTGCAGGAATATAAAGTGTAGTCAGCAAGGGACCGGATATTTTGTGATCCTCAGCTAGTTTTGCAAGGGTAGTTCCTTCAGTAGGTATCTTTACTGGGTGTTTTCTTGACAGGCAAAAGGAAAGGCATTTGGGAAAGCTGCTTTTGCATGTCAGGTTCATTTAGCCACTGTACCACAGAGCTACCTGAGGAGCCAAGTGTGTAAGGCTAAAATATATTCATTTCCCTCTCCCAGAAGAAGGGCTTATTAAATTAAATTAGCTGACAAAGTCGAACTACCTGGGGAAGGTGGCAGGTCTGTCTTTTGGGGGTGCGCGGGGCTCTCCCCGCCCTTTCGTGTCACGCAACGCGTGTTGTTTTGCATGTAGGTGTGCAGGGAGTTCCAGCGGGGAAACTGCGCGCGTGGAGAGACTGATTGCCGCTTTGCGCATCCGGCAGACAGCACAATGATTGACACAAACGACAACACCGTAACCGTGTGTATGGATTACATAAAAGGTCGTTGCATGAGGGAGAAATGCAAGTATTTTCACCCTCCTGCACATTTGCAGGCCAAAATCAAAGCGGCGCAACACCAAGCCAACCAGGCTGCGGTGGCAGCCCAGGCAGCTGCGGCAGCTGCGACTGTGATGGTAAGTGCTGGCTTATATGGCTGCCTTTTTTTTTTGACAGAAGCTCTTTGATGCCTATTTTGCTTCAATTTAATGCTGTTTGCTTATACTTTATTTTCTCTTTTGCCTCTTTGTTTTTCTTTTGTTCTTTTGGTAAAAGATAAGAATTTATACAGTTATTACTATTGCTTGATGGGAGGAAGCACTTTTTTCTTTATGCCCTTATTTTAATGCTGTATTTCTATCTAAGACAGTGAAGCAAATGACACTCTATACCACTTCTGTTCTCTGCCTGGTTTATCTGTTAAATTTGACCCTAGTATTTCCAAACAGAAACAAAACTGATAAGCCTCAATATCCTCTGGAAAACAGGGGCATGTATGCTGTTTTAGCTCTTTGATGACAGATATACGTGTGGAAATTTGGAAGAAAAGGAAGAAAAGCAAAGAAAGAGCTTTTGCCTCAGAATGGAAACTTGTGCTAGGATTCAGGTAACCCCGCCAGGGCAGTGTCAGACAGTAACTATCTGAGCCCAGCCTAGCCACCTTGGTCTCACTTTATAGGTAGTGAAGAAAAAGCTGCGTGTTCATCTGATCTATCACCAGTGCCTGTCTGAGGATGAGGAAGAACTGCCCTCCATAGGTACACATCTGTCCCTGGTGACTAAAAAATATTGACTGTATCTTTTTGAACTTCGGTTGGATGAATCTTATGTCTAGAGACTTTTCTTGCCTTTCCCACTGTCATGGGCATGTTACTTGAATCATGGGGTTAAAAAGTAGCAAACTGAAATGGGAATCTTTAAGAAAAAGCTAAGTAACTATAGTCAGAAGAAAAGAGGTTGAGGGCTTTCTGTTTTCAGGTATTTTAAGCTCTTACTTAAAACTGTTCAGGCAAGTCAACCCATCCATTTGCCAGTATTGGACCTCTCTTACAGTTGCTACCAGCAAAGTTGATAAATTTAAACAGAGTGGTATTGATAAAGTTAAATAAATTGAGCATGCAGGGTCTGACTTGGGAGACAGAATTGCTGGCAGCAAATCAAAGAATCATTGTCCTCATTGCTGACAGTGGACGAATAATTAAGCAGATGTGGTTTGTGGACTTGTGGGCAGTGCATACAATAGCTACAGACAATACAGTTATTCTCTGGGTAAAAAGCCTACCAGCAACACAATACAGTACAGTATATAACTACCCCAAGCTATTGTATTTAGCAAATTAGCAAAGACCAGATTTTTAAAGGACAAAGGATAAGCTATGCAAGAAAGTAAACCTCCAAACAGAACAACATTTCTGAAGTTTTCATGTTCTTTCTCTTGTGCTCTCCCCAGTCTCTGTTTCAAACTGGATGATTTTTAGTTAAACTTTCCTGGGCTTGCAGAAATTGAATACCATCTGGAAATTAAAGCAAAGGAGATTGTTTTTTTTATTCTAATTAGCTTCTATTGTGCAATATTTATTGTCCATTTAGAGAATGTAACATTTCTAGGCAGTATACTAAAGAAGAAGGGAGAGAGACGAGGAAGTTATTTTTTTTGTGCTTCAGTAATGATTGGATATATCTCCCATGATTTTATATAAGCTGTAATTGAAGTTGCACTAGACTCAAAGCAACATTAGGCATCTTTGGAAACACAGAATTGAAGTGTTAGCATTCTAATGTCACAGGAGAAGATGGCAGGGACCTGTAATTCAGAGTAACTCTTTGCAGAAAAATATGTACAAAACACTTTAATGGCATATTTAGACTACCAAACAGAAAAGATTCTTTACAGTCTAGCCATTCTTTGTTTAGTATAGATTTGAAACAGTCAGATAAATTGAATGAAAAATCACCTGAATGACAGTAGCAACAAAAAAGTGGTAGAAAAGACGCATGCCTGCAACGCCACCCAAAAATGGCCAAGAATACTCAGTAGGCTCTAGAGAGCAAAAGTAAGGCAGAAATACAAATGCTTCCCTGTAGAGTACACTTGCAGGCTGCTCTCAGGTTGAAATTGTGTCCCAGAGGTTTTCCTTCCTCGCTGGGGAGCTGGCTGCCTTGCTCTGCTCTAGAGGTTGCTCGTGTAGGTGAGTGTTGTGGGTAGGGGGAGAGCAAAAGCGTGGGTAGGCAGAGCTTCTGAGGCCATTGAAGGTCAATGAATTCTGCAGCCTGGGACCATGCAGAAAATGCCTTTTCTGTATTTCTGTACACTGAAGTTTAGGAATTTTTACACAGATAGCTTAGGTGACCTCATGATTTGAAGTAAGAAGAAAGTGGAAAGACATTGTGAAAGAGGCTATAGACCATAGAAGACAGTGTCATCTATCATTGCACTCGGGGAGCTCAAAATATTCACATGGTGCATCAAAGAGCATAAAAAGTCACAGAAGAGTGTACAACCTAAATTAAAATGTGAATACATAGTTGGTGTTGGAAGGGACCTCTGAAGACCACTTAGTCCAATCCCCCTGCTGAAGCAGGGTGAGCTAGAACAGATTGCCCAGCAAGTGCCTAATGGCTTTTGAAAGACTCCAAGGATGGAGACTCCACAACTTCTCTTGACAAGCTGCTCCATGATTACATCATGCTTACAGTAAAAAAAAGATAACCTTATATTTCAATGAAATTTCATATATTTACATTTGTTCCCATTGCCTCTTGTCCTGTCACTGGACACTGCTGAGAAGACTCTGGCTCCATCTTTACTCCCCTATCAGGTACTCATATGCACTGATGAGAGCCCCTGCATTTTCTCTTCCCCAAGCTGAACAATCCCAGCTCTCAGCCTTCCCTCAAATGAGGGATGCTCCAGTCCCTCGATCATCTTCAGGCCCTTTATGGCACTGTTTCTGGTATGTCTATGTCTTTCTTGTGCTGGGGCACCCAGACCTAGACATAGCACTCCGTATGTGGCCTCATGAGTGCTGAGTAGAGGGGAAGGATCCCCTGCCTTGACCTGCTGGCAATGCTCTTCCTTAATGCAGCCCAGGATGCTCTTGACTGCCTTTGCTGCAAGGCTGCACTGCTGACCTATGTTCAACTTGGTGTCCACCAGGACCCCAAGGGCCTTTTCTGCCAAGCTGCTTTCCACCTGCGTGGCCCACAGCCTGTACTGGTGCCTGGAGTTGTTCCTCCCCGGGTGCAGGACTTGATATTTCCCTTGTTGAACTTAATGAGGTTCCTCTGAGCTCATTTCTCCACCCTTTCCAGGTCCCTAAGTGGCAGCACGTGTGTCTTGTGTATCCACCACTCCTCCCAGTTTTATACCAGTAGCAACTGGCCTGCAGCTTGACTTTGTTGTTGCTGATCACAACCCTTTGACCCTGGCAGTTGAGCCAAATATCAGTCCACCTCACTGCTTCCACTTACTTAGCCAATACTAAAGAAGTTTGTCTATGAAGATGAAATGGGATGCAATGTTGAAAATCTTCCTGAAGTCAACAGAAACAACATCCATTGCCTTCCCCTCATGCACGAAGCCAGTCTCATCATAGAAGTCTGTCGGGTTTGTTAAGCACAATCTCACCTTCATAAATCTATGCTGACTGTTCCCCATCACCTTCTTGGATTTCATGTGTTTGGAGAGGGTTTTCAGGAGGATTTACTTGACCACTTTCCCAGGGACTGAGGTGAGGCTGACCAGTCTGCTGTTCCCCAGACCTTTCTTCCTGACCTTTTTGAAGACAGGAGTGTCATTTACTTCCTCGCAGTCTTCGGGAGCTTCCCTTAGTCACAGTGACCTTTCAAATGTAATTAAGAGTGGCCTGGCAGTGACATCAGCCAGCTCCCTCAGCACCCATCAGTGCATCCTGTCAGTGTACCTCCAGCTTGTTTAAATGTTCTCTAACCTGACCCTCTTCCTCCAAGAATAAATCTTCCTAGCTTCAGACTTTCCTATTGGCCCAAAGGCCAGTCTCGCCAGTAAAGGCAGTGATGAAGATTTACAGTACCTCAGCCTTTTCCATGCCCTATGTCACCAGATCACCTGCCCCATTCAGCAGCACATTTTCACTAGTCTTCCCTTTTTTCTTAACCTGTTAGAGCCCATCTTCCTGTCCTTCACATCCCTCGCCAGATTCAACTCCAGGTGGGTCTCTGTTCCTCCTGGGCCACTCATCCCTGCTTCTACCTCTTGTGTGCTTCCCTTCTTGTGTTTGAGTTTAGTCAGGAGCTCCTTGCACACCCACTGTGTGGATCTTGCTTATATTCCAGGAGACATTATACCGTACCAATGTGACATACAACAGGCAAATGCTGTTCCTCAGTATGTTTGATCATTTTTATTATTATTTTCTTTTCCTCTCCACTCTATAGCTATGATTTTTTTGGTTGTTAGTTATGTAGGAGATCAAATGTTGAGCAGGAGATTACCTGATGGAACAGAAAGAGGCAAAGGAGGTTTTACTGTTAGGACAAAATGAAAGAAAATATGAAGATGGGAGAGAAAGATGGGCAGTAGGCCTGAAAGCCTGAAAAGACAGGGTTACTATGTGGAAACAAGGTTGATGAGTAGGTCTAAAAACAGGTCAAGTTAAAGCCTTCAGGTTGGGAAAACTGTGAGACTGAACTTGCTGTGAAAGATGAAGGGAAAGTCAGCAAAAAGCTTCAAAATTAGGGAGGTGAGGTTAAGAAGAGCATGGAGAAGTGGAGTAAGGCAGTCATTAACACAGCGAGAACAAGTTAACAAGTGAGATCAGATAAGATCTGCATTTGGTTAATAAAGGTAATTAACTGAAATGCTTTATTCTTAGTGATCTTGATTTGAATTTGTGGACTCCATCATTGCATAGTGCTGAATCCAGTTGCAGTGCTTCCCCTCCATGCAGGCTTCCATCCGTGGTGGTTGCAGAGTGGGTCTGAGGCTGTGCCCCCCGCAGATGGAATGATGTCCCCCATGGGGGTGCCCTTGGAGGGGTGCCACACGTTGTCTGCACAGCACCCTGCTTGGGCACAAAAAGGCTCTGCAGATCCTCGCTTTTTGCCAAGTATTTCTTGTTATGTCCGAGTCTTGGACTCAGACAGAGGAGCAGATCCTGTAGATCAGGGTATGTAATCCAGAAATGTGCTGAAGGAGAGTTCAAGAAGGACAGGGAATTGCTTGAAAGAGTCCAGCGCAGAGCCACAAAGATGATTGAGGGAGTGGAGCATCTCCCTTATGAGGAGCGGCTGAGGGAGCTGGGTCTCTTTAGCTTGGAGAAGAGGAGACTGAGGGGTGACCTCATTAAGGTTTATAAATTTGTAAAGGATGAGTGTCAGGAGGAAGGAGCCAGGCTCCTCTCTCTGATGTCAAATGATAGGACAAGGGGCAGTGGGAGCAAGCTGGAGCATAGGAGGTTCAATCTGAACATGAGGAAAAACTTTCTCACTGTGAGGGTGACAGAGCACTGGAACAAGCTGCCCAGAGAGGTTGTGGAGTCTCCTTCTCTGGAGACATTCAAGACCCACCTGGACACGTTCCTGTGTGACCTAGTCTAGGTGATCCTGCTCTGGCAGGGGGGTTGGACCGGATGATCTTTCAAGGTCCCTTCCAACTCCTAACATTCTGTGATTCTGTGAGAGATAGGGAGGGTGTTGGGAAGCCTCATGCAATGGAGGTGTGACAGAGCCAGGAACAAGGCATAGGCAAAGTGAGGGCTGTCCTGCAAAGTACCCTGTTGGTGCTAGCTAATCTGGTGACCATAAATAAGGTGTTTGGAGGCATTTTGTGCCTTATCCTCTTTTTTTTTCTTCACTTTTTTCCCTTATTTCCACATACTGATGTCAAGATATACATAATCTGCATATCCTGAAAAGAGCTAAATATCAGCCTGTTTCAAAATTAAAAATTCTGATTTCTAATTAAATCTTTCTTTCCTTTCTAAAGGTTTGTAAGAATTATTTGCACTATAAAACTTGAAAGTAGTATTTTATATGAGAAGATTTTTTGCAGAATGCCATCATATCAGCCATAAGTTTGATCTTATTATGAAGTATACTTAAGTGAATATGCCTATGTACTTTGTCTAAATATTTTCTTTTTAAAAAAATTAATAATGCTGGACTAGTATCATAACCCATATGTTACTGTTTGCTTATGAACTGAGAGCAGGTTTTTTTACTTTCTGCTCCTGAAGGTAGTACTAAAGGTTGTAGCAAAATTTAGAAAATATTTTTTAAATTCTGAAAGACTTTTTTCCCTCTCAATATAATGTGGTAAGTTACAAGGAAAAAAAAATCTACAAAAATGACCCAACTGTAGGGGAAAAAAAAGAATTAATGATAAGTTAGTGTTACTAGACACATTACTTTTGAACCCCAAATCTATTGAATGCAACA
Organism: Mesitornis unicolor; assembly: GCF_000695765.1. NCBI lineage: Eukaryota > Metazoa > Chordata > Aves > Mesitornithiformes > Mesitornithidae > Mesitornis > Mesitornis unicolor. Next base: position 87,110 of record NW_010207778.1, read on the forward strand.
ATTCTCTTAATTCAAAGACACTCACCTTGCAAGCACTGATACCAGTAGCATTTGTGATGCATTACAACTTTCACTAGTGCTTTGTGTTTGAAAATGTAGCCTTCCAAATTGATTCTTCCGCTTTAAAATGTGACTTAACTAACTTATCAGGAATTCTTATAGGCGTATCCTTAAAACTTTCTGCATCTCTGTGAAGTGTTTATACGATGCTTAATAGTGTCTGCAAGCTGCTGTTTTACTCAACTTTCCTGAATTTCAAACATCTATATTTTACTCTCTTATATGCTTTTAACTAAGGTATAGTAGATGCATTTTTGCTTCGGTACTAATTCGAAATGTAATATTCATTTCTTTAGAAGACATTTTTGTTGTTGTGCATGCCTAGTGTTTTGTATGTTGTATATTGCATTCAGAATATTTTTTTCCTTCTCACCTATCCACAAATGCAATGCCGTTCCCATGATGCACCTCTGCTTGCTGTTTACCTGTATGTTAATTCGCTTGAATCCCATTGGCCCACTGCCATCATGTGCTCGCTGCCTGTTATTAAAAGACTCAGTCGACTGCCAAAGCAATGAAGCGACCTCTCGAAGCAACTGTAGACCTGGTACTTTGACCTTTCACCTTTTGCTTTGCATGTAGCTTTATTTTTGGGTTTTTTTTATTTTTCAGAGAAGCAACTAATGAAATTTGTATCGCTTTACTTTCGAACATCAACCGGAAATGATTTCACATACTCGTTAATTTACCGGAAACTCTATTTATCCATCTCATTCTCATACGTAATAAACGCAGACGATTTAGTTTGGTTCCTAACATGGTTTCATTTTTTTAAATATCCTCTCATGAAAAGTCGAATTGAGATAAAACTGCTTCTGTAATTGAAAACGCTTAACGTAATCCATTAATCTGTATAATAATAGGAAATTGTATTTAAATGAAAAAAAGAAAATACTTGGCAATGAAACACAAGTGGTTTTTTCTCCCTATAATATTTGAAAATCTATTTAAAAGCAATGCCATTTTCGTTGCTTTAAAGGCCTTTCTTTTCAGTAGTTGTGCTGCTACAGTTTTAGGTTAATAGTACCATGCTTTTGCTATCAATAACAAAATTTCACTCATTTTACATTGCTGTGCTTTGAGTTAATATGCATGGCGAGGCATCTTTAGCCGCTTTAAAATAATAATAAATTTTTGTATTTATGTATATGTTACAGACAACACCTTAAGTCGATGCCGTTTTAACTAACTTTCTTATTTACAGGCCTTTCCTCCTGGTGTTCTTCACCCTTTACCAAAGAGACAAGCACTTGAAAAAAGCAATGGTGCCAGTGCCGTTTTCAATCCCAGTGTCTTGCACTATCAACAGGCTCTTGCCAATGCTCAGTTGCAGCAACACGCAGCGTTTATCCCAACAGGTATGTTGTACCCCCACTGAACCAATTTTGGGTTCCTAAGGTAGAAAGGCAGTTGCACTTAACAGAAGATTTCATTACTCTCCCTGCCCTACTCGAGGTGAAGCCTACACAGATATTTACAGATATTAATTCCTCCAGCAAAGTACGACAATTCAAGCAGAAATTTCAACACACCATTAGGCTGCTTTTCGCATTCATAGCCTCGTTCATCATTGTCCACAGTTTGCCCCTTTTTTCTCTACCTTAAATTGGCTGTATTTTGACTTTTATCTGCCAGTGCTCTCCTAGGAGACGAGAGGGCAAAGTTCTGCTAAACAGAAATGCTGGGAAAAGATGGCTTCAGCGATGCCATGAGGAAGCGTGCCATGGCCAGGGCGCATCCTCCGGCTTCCCTGGGTGCTGTTTTGCAGCCGTGGGGGTTACCCCAGCCGCACACGAGAAGGGGAGCACCAGCCAAAACCTCCCAGTCGATACCTGCGTGGAAGCACTGGCAAAGCACGCCGCTCCCTGCAGCCGCACTAAGGGGCTTTGAGGCATCAGATGCGTTTTCATGGTTTTCATTTTGGAATGCCACCAGGACTTTTCCTAGCATTTGCAGCTGATAGCTGGGGGTCATACTTCCTAGGGGTGACCTGAAGACGAGTGAATGTAATTTGCATTTCAGTGCTCAGAACTCTGTAAACGTCAGAGTATTTGGAGCTTGCTTGTACTCCACCATGGCTGGTGGCAAGGCCTCTCTTTAGCGCTGCGAGAGAAAGAATGTGCTAGGTGCTCATGTAAATAGTAACATCACAGCCCTCTAAATTATGCCAGTCACTCCCACTCCAAACTTCTCAAAGGTAAAGATCCTGCCTAATGATTCCTGTGGTTTCATTTGTAATTAACAAATTACATATTTTAGTATCGAGTGTGAACTTCCAGAATCATTTAAAACTATGTGTTTGCAAATGCGCCTGACATTTCAGGGATGTTATTTTAGTTTATAGCAATAATGTCGGTTAAACAAGGAATGAAACGCAGCACACGATGATTTCCCGATCTATCAGCATTCCCATATGTTTTTAAAGATAAAAACAAACACAGATGGCTTTGACTTCATGGAAATTTGCTATAAGGCCTGAGTAACAACCTTGGAGCCTGCCCCTGTATTTATAACAGTAAGTTAGAGCATGCCGTATTTTTAGCACATTGGTGCACCAGAATATCTGTGGCAGAAAACGTACTGACATTTATGGGAGTGTTTGAAAAAAATAAGCAAATTATGAGACTGCCTATTTGGACATGAATGGAAGACTGCCCTGTGAACTGTGCTTACAAATGTACAGAAATTTCCACAAATTCATTTTACATTGTAACCCTGACTATTTGCAGTATGATACGCAATGTTCCTTCTCTTAAGCACTCTCTTTCAGGGCTTATCGCTATCATGTGAAATTGCCAAGGATTTTAAATTAACAAAATACAGTAGTTTAAGCCTTTTTCAGTGAAATAGTATTTGGATATTTCCCAGACATTTGGAGTACTCATGCTTCCTTAAGTAGCTTGTTCTTTGTGCTTTTTATTGTCCATCCCTCTTTCCAACTAAGGGGTGTAATTATAGTGTTTCCTTACAAATTTCTGATGGTGGGAAGGGTGGATCTTGGAAGCAAACCTTAAGGGCCAGGTTGTTGGCAAGCCCCAAAACAAAGAAGAAACAGAGGGATAACTTAGCAGATGGAGCCCCAGCCCAGAGTTGCAAACCTCTCTCACGGTGCTGAACCTTCTGCTCTTTGCCAACACCATCAGCACCTCGAAAGGATGTTAGAGAGAGGAGTGGGGTGTGGGAGGAGGCTAGGAAAAGGGGACCCCCTCTATATGAGTGGGTGTCACGAGCTTTTCATTAAAGATGCTACATCTGATATTCCCACGTTTCCCAGGAAGGTTGTATTTGGTGGGTGTAAGGACTGTGTCATGCCACCCAGGTCTAAGGAGCACTGCATGACATTATCTGTTGGATTGTAAATGATTATGTGATATTTTCTGAACTGGTATAATTTTCAAATGTGTTCCTTGTGTGTGTGTGTGTGTGTTAAGTTAAATTTTAAGACAAGTTTTGCTGCTGGAATATATATAAAACTTAATTGTTTTATATAATTTCTCTGCTTTCTTAACCACTTGCTGCCCTAATAAAAAGTGTGGGGCTTGACTTAGCATGGCTTACCTCCAAAGTTCTGCACTCCGTTTGTTTTACATCAGTTTGATTGCTTTGTCACCTTCTCCTTATTGTTTGGTGAATGATCTCAAAAACAACAGATCTTTTCTCTCTCCCCATTGCTGTTTGTTAGTATTTCGATAGCCTCTAGAGGAGGAACTGTGTGTATTTTCTGGGGACTGTTCTTGGGTAAGGTCATTCATAGTTAACGCTGCTACTGCGACAGCCTGATAAGGGGCTCTGGTAGTAATTAAGCAGGAATACAGGAAGCATATTTGACTTTGTATCAAATATGCGTGTACGTGGGACTGGTCTCCTTACAGAATCACAGAATCTCAGGAGTTGGAAGGAACCTCAAAAGATCATCCAGTCCAACCCCCCTGCCAGAGCAGGATCACCTAGATCAGGTCACACAGGAACGCGTCCAGGCAGGTTTTGAATGTCTCCAGAGAAGGAGACTCCACAACCTCCCTGGGCAGCCTGGTCCAGTGCTCTGTCACCCTCACAGTGAAAAAGTTTTTCCTCATGTATCCTCCAGCAGCTTGCTATATGCACTGTACTGTCACAGTCATATATTCTTTGGTCAGAAGCACCTCTCCACCTCAGGTGTCGTGTTAAGAACATTAACATCAAACACAAATTTGGCAAAACCCTCGAGAACGGTATCGGCCAATTCAATGTTAGGTTCTCTCTCTGCTGCACATCGAAAAGTTGCACAGTGTTGAGCTGAGTTACTCAGTGAGTTCTAAAATCCTCAAATAATGCGATATTTAACCAAAGACATTTCTGTAAACAAAAAGCTGCTGCTGCAAAAGTACTAAGTGAAAGGGTAAAAGTACTAAATAAAAAAGTGTAGGAATTATCTTGTAAGTCTACAGAAACCTGCCAGAAGTCAGAGAGTATACTCGGGTAGTAGTTTACCAAGAACATAATCACCTTCTTTGTGTAAAAGCAAAACTATGAATGACCTTACAGTTGCATTTAACTAACTTACTTCTCTGTGGTTATGCTTGAATCTCACTTTGAATGTTAACTCTAAACAGCTAACCTGTTTCTTCCCTTTATCCACTTTTTTCACTTACCATTGCATGACATGCAGGGTCAGTTTTGTGCATGACACCCGCTACCAGTATTGGTAGGTTCCAAATTTCTTTATTGATCTCTTTCATATACTGTATATGATGTATATTCATTCACTTGTTTCAAAAATCCTAGGCAAGATTTAGACACTGACTAGAATTAAAGGTTCACTTGTCCTTCTGGTTGACTTTGCAGAGTGTTTAGATCTGTAGCCGAAAGCTGCAGTTTAGATGTGATATCACCTGCTATAACAACTACACTGCAAAAGCATAATACCATGAATTCCAGTCTGCTTTTCAGTTGTCAAAGTTTTATTTCTCTTTATATTTTATATTGTCTAGTACTATAAAATCACATAATACTGGAAAAAGCCAGCAAATTTCATCAGTGTTTTAAAGTTTCATAGTGGTGTGCCTATTTCTCCTTTTTGCTGTGTGTTAGAAAGTTTTATCAGCGTTTCCCAGAAATGCCTACTTTGATCCACAGAGGTTCCCGTGAAACCTGTGATCTGAATCTTGCTCTTTCTTTAAATGTGTTTGCAGCTTGGAATTCACATTTTGGGCATGCAAAATGGAAGTCCAGTGCTACAGTCTCTAAGACAGAAAAGTAATCTTCCTTCTATTCTATAGCCTTATCCCAGTGATTCTTTTTTTGTGGGACTAATGAGATAAGCAGTTAAAATATCAAGCCTTTAAAACATCAAGTTAATAATTCTCTCATGAAGATGCTGATTAAAATTAATTCTTAAAATGAGCAAAAGCAGCAACTTTCACAAAACCGACCTTGGCTTTTTAGATCAAACAAAGTAGTGTTTAAATCAGGAAAATTATTATCATCCTTCTCCTGATTCTTGCCTCAAAGCAGATGGTAATTTAACTCAGATAAAGTCTAACAGTTATGCAGTGCTAGTAGGAAAAAAATGCATAAATTGGATTATAAAGGAAGACAGTGAGTATCTGGCTTACTTCAAAATGAAGACACATGAAAATAAATCATTTTTAAAATTGTGTTTAAAAATTAGGAAAAACAATTATGAGTTTCCTTCCCAGTACAAACCGCTGTAGTTTTTTGAGCAGGATTTTATTTTGGAGCACTTTATATTGATACTGGGGGAAACCAAATTGCCCATGTAACAGTTCCCAGGTCGCAGGCTTAGTTTGGTAGAGACCTCGTTTGCACAAGTAATCCTGTTCTTAGAGATAACACCTGAGTTTTCAATGGTCCTACTTGCTCTTTTTTTTTTTCTGGGAATCGCCGATTGTGTTGACAACCTTCCTTTAATTGTACTTGTAATAAGCTATTTTCCCTTTTTTTTTATTTCTCCGCCACGCTTTCTCGCTTTGCACTGTGATTGCATGCCATCTGCCGGTTTAACCCATGACGATGGCTTGCCGCTCTTGATATTCACCATGCCAAAAATACCACTTCTCTTACCATAATGCTGCACCCTCCTGTTCATTGCTTCCATGGTTCCCCTCCTGAAAGTACCCATGATGCACAACGCTACGGCCGCCACTGTCTCTGCAGCAACAACTCCTGCAACAAGTGTTCCCTTCGCCGCAACAGCCACAGCAAATCAGGTTTGCTCCTTTTAAAGCTTTCTTTCACAAGATCCCGAACTCTAAATGAGTGCTGAGATTTTTGTTTGAATTTTCTTTTTTTAACAAAAAAAATTCTCCCGGAGAATTTTTTTTTTTCTGTGTTTACCCCATCAAATTTTACTTTTATTTTAAAGTCGTTTATAGCAAGTGTTTGTGGGACAGGTTGCACTTATTTAGAGTTAACATTTGTTGCAAATAATGATGTAGCTGTGTTTTGTGTTGCGATGTTTGTACCTAATTACTGTGTAATTAACCCAGCTGGAGTTAGAATCACCGTAGTACTGGACTACTTACAAAAGTCGATTTTATTAACTCCTGAGTTCAAAAGGAAGATGATCAGAGGTTTCAAACATTCAGGTGTGTCAATGTAGCCTTCTCCATGCCGTGTGTGGAAGTGACTAATTTGTAGGCATGGAAGCTGTCTCAAATCATAAGTGGAACAAAGCAGCTGAAATAAAAAGATGAGAGAAACAAAATTGAATGTTTTCCGTAGATGCTAGCGATCAAAACAGCACTTGAGACTATGACTATTTATGACTATGCCTGCTTTGTGTTCAAAAGTGTATCTTTAACCTGGGAATTATATTTCCCTAAGGAAGGACATCGTTATAAAGACCCCATAGGATTATTGGCAGAGGCAGCCTAGGAAAGATGATGCTTTCTCCTTTTCTTCTGTGGTTTGTTATGTTAATGGCAGTTTTCATTTCGGTAGGGTTTCCCCCTGCTCCTGTAGGACCTGATTCCCAGGGAAGAGGCATCTCCTGCAGCCTTGACTCCTCTGTTGAGGCTGCAGAGATCCTCACCCCAATGCACCCAGCATCTTCCTGGAGAGGGGCTTGCACAGCAGTTGGGTCACTCTGGCTTTTCTGTTGCTTCAGGAGCTCTGAGAGGTCAAACTGAGGAGGAAGCAAGCAAGTTTGCTCACCAAGAGAAAGCACAGGGCCATGTTTCCCCATCACCTTTCCTTGCCTTGCTTCTGGCCAAGGACAAGCTGCAGCAGACCCGGTAGAAGCCCTCACCCGTTGATTCAGTCTCCTCCACCTACCAAGGAATTACAGAGAGATCAGTGAAGACGTTTTGCTTAATAATGTTACAACAGCAGATTTATTTTTTTTTAAACTGTTGGTCCCAAAACTATTTAAAGTATCCCGTGGAAAAATAGAAGTTGCCACAAGAGTTTATTTGTAATAATTCAGGAAAAATATACTACCTCTGAAATACACCCTACTTTCTCAAAGAAACACAAACCAGTTAATTTTTTCCTTTTTTTCTTTTTTTTTTTCTTTTTTTTTTTTTTTGGAAAGGCTTATTTGACACCATTGTGGTGTTTGTGCTTCTAGCATTTTCATCAAAGGAGGGATGTCATTTTATATGTTCTTTTTCTGAGAGCTGGCTTGTTTTAATGAAAAAAATGTGTGGGCCAAGGAGGAAAGTGCAGCAGGCAAATGGTGCATTTCACTTTCCATAACAGCATCTGTAGCAGAAAATTGTTTGGTGGTTGTACAGTTTTGTGGCCCCAAAGTGGTGACAGAGGGACTTGAAGGTGCCAAGGGACTATGAGAAAACGGGGTCGTTTGGGGAGGGTGTCAGCTGGGGACCCTCTCCAGTGTGGGAATATAGCCAGTGCTGCTCTGCTGCTTGCACTTCTGAGTGACAGTGGGGCTCACTGGGGCTGAAGTTGAATAAATACATGTACACCTACAAAAAGACCAGTAAGCAGTCTTTTGGAGGTTTCTTTTTAGTTAGTAGGAGTACTTTCACATGAGTACCTAGCGTCACTGGGCAGACATAGGTGTGCCTTAATGCACTTTCTCATCTAGCAGGACGGCAGGCAGAGCCCTTCCTTTCCCAGTGCAGATTTTGTTTGCATTAGAGCCCTGAAGCATTTTAAATTTGACAGGAGTTGTAAAAAGTGTCCGTCTGTATTTATTTAGTTGTGTATATTTGTGTGTATGTATACCTGTAACTCCATGCCAAAATTAAAGGGCAGTTTAACACAGGGAGGGGTTTCCACTTGTCTAGCTTCAAGCATTCGGAGGTTTGGCATCCAGTTCGTCAGCTTTTCTTGAAGTCCGTGTTCAGGCAAGGTAAATTGCCCTGCAGGGTCCTGAAAGGGGTGTAGATGCACAGCCGAAGCTCTGCACCACCGCACGTGGTAGAGATGAGTCCCACCCCAGCAGCTTTCCTCATTTGCTTCTGTAGTGTGTGCTGTTGGCCGTCTTGTCCTCTTCTTGACCCTGTCTTCATTTTAGTCACTGCAAACCTCTGAAAACTAAAAGCTAAAAACTGTAAAAAACTGTGTATTTGGAAGTAGGGAA
>NW_010207778.1:95748-131365 GCF_000695765.1 Mesitornis unicolor
AGTTACTTCTTCTTTATAATAGGGAAATCTCCAAGTTTGCAGTTTATTTACAACCTCCTAAGAGTTGGAGACAAAGTTACAACACTGGGAAAGGCTCCATAGTAACTCTGAGGTCCTACATCTCAGTATTTCTCTAGCCCAAGAAACACAAAAGAAGCAAGTAATTAAGTTGGGTTAAGACTTTGTTCATGGTCAAAATGTCCTTTGTTAGTGTCCTCCTGTACAGATTTAAATTCTACTGTGTATTTCAGAAAGGGACTTTTTTATTCCTCTCTAGATAAAATTTGCTTTCCTGGTCTGTGCCACACTGCTTTTCATATCTGTTGGATATGGTTTCCTCTTTCCAGTGTCTCTGCTGCAGTTTTTAAATCAGCCTGCACCCTTCAGCCCATCCCATTTCAGCACCCACAGCTTCTCCTCGCAGTGCCAGGCGTGAAGAGAAGGTTGTAGCAGGGCTTAGTCACGTAGCTTAATACCATTTCTCTGAGTATTCTGGCCTGGAGAAAGATTGCTGGACTTCCTTGGGTTGAGTGTGATGATCCCAGTGCCCTTGAAGCACCAGTGGAAGGAAAAGTCAACATCCCAAAAGTTACAGAGTCTCAGCTGATGGCTAAAAAAAACCCCTAACAACTCTGTTGGGTCCAGTGAATTATTTAGCATGTGCTGTCAGCTTGATTCTGAAAAATGATGAACTATGTCTCACGTCTTCTGTATGCCCCTTCTTTCCGAAAATAACATGAGTAGCAGCTCAAAATGTGCTGTATTGACGCACATTCAGTCATGCTTGGGCCAACAGCTCTGCACGTGTGTCCAGTCCATGGCACAGGGCACGTGAGAAGATCTGCGTAGGGTCAAAGGCTGTACCGTAGTACCTCTGTACACCACTTAAAAATAGAAAATTGGAGATCTCTTGCAATTCCTGGCTTATGGAAGTTAGGTTTTAAAATCAAAACAGTTTTCTCGCAGTGTACTTCAGAGGGGAGGAGAATCGCATTGCATTTTTGTGCAATGAAAACCGGATGGAGAAAAAGTGCTTTAGCAAATCCTGATCTGCAGATCCTGAGTGAAAACTGACTCAGTTGATACAAGAGCTGGTGGTGTTGCCATGCACTGAGTAAAGACATCTTGTGAGGGGGTGTCCCCACTTACTCGAGCTGCCAGGCTGTGATGAGAGGGGAAGGAGGGGGGACTTCAGCTTGGGATTTTCCTGCAGGTGGACTTCCTAAGCTATGTTAACTGTCTGGGAGCATGACCCGTCAGAGGTGAGAGGTCCTTTCCCTTTACCTCTACCCCTCTTCTCAACTGCTCTAGGCCTTCCCACCAGAGTGGGGCTGGAAGCTTCAGCTGCTTAACCTTGCTTCAAGGTTAGATCCTTAGTAAGCTTACGTTCAGTTGTCTTCTGGGGATGCTGACAACATTTTCTTGGAGGATGGAACCAGCAAAATTCAAAAAAAGTGTGAAATCACGGTGAGCAGCAGTGTTAGGACATCAGGGTTTGGTCCTAGCTCCCTCTAGTGCATGCGTGTGGGCAGAGGGACGTAAAACGTCTTATTTAAAATATTGATACAGTAATTGTGTGTAAATATATACTTCTGTGATCTTTAACAAAGCTTTTAATTATTACTGCCATAGCTAGTGCACTAGCAGTACTCAAGCAAGCAAGGAAGGTGTTACCTGCTCAGCTTCGCTCACAGGTTAAGATTTCACAGAGGATGATCTGTCCTGACATTAGGAGAGAAGTGCTATCCTGAATTCTGAGACTGAATTTCAATTTTGAGTAATGCCAACACCTGTTTTGGGGAGCTTTGAATTTCTCAGTGGAAAGCCTTACTGTTGCTTCGTTTACATATATGCGTTGGTGAGTCCCACAAGGATTAAAAGGTTAGGACTCAGCCCAAAATCAAGACACATAAGTGCTGGTGTCTGAATATGGGTGTTTTAGGTGTTTTTTAGTTACAGGTGTTTTTTGTTTCCAAGTTTTAAGTGCCCATTACAGTCTGGAAAGGTTATCAGCACAGCCAGATGGAGTCTGGCTCACCCTTCAGAAGTCACACTGGGCTTGGTCCAGTTGCCTAAACATGTGTTAGATGTTTAGGATTGGCCTAAGCTGAACCTTGGGTGTCTTAGGTTATCCAAGACATTTTGACAAGCTTGGCAGATGCAGTAATAAGGTATAATAGTAAAATGCCACTTTCCTTTATTTGTCTTTACGTATTTCACATAGTACAATTCTGACAACACCTTATCTTGAAATTGTGCTTATATGCAGTATTCATTCCCTCATTTTTGGACCATTTTTTTTTTCTTTTTTTAACATGGGAGGCCAAATTGCTATAAGCTACCTGATTAATGTCTATGGAAGGGATACGAGTTATTATGAAAATATCATAGTCATTTTTACTTGAAATGTTTTATAGCCAACTACATTTTCAAATGAGAGTTTTTAATGGTTTTTTTCCATACACATTTTAGAATCCTAATCTTCAAACAAACAAAACCCAAAAGATTTTCCAGAAGTACTTTAGTATCTTAGCAAATATTAAAGGAGATGAGTAGCTCAAGCTGACAGCAAATTTAACTGTTTTGGGAGACTTACCATTTTGGCAATGTTAGGTTTATGATTGGACTCGATGATCTTAAAGGTATTTTCCAGCCTAAATGATATGTATGATTCTAATACAGGACCTACAGACAGATCTGCACACTTTTGAATTGGATGACAGGCAGGAGACCTTAGCCCAGATGGTCCTAAAAGCCTGGTGAGCAAATGCGCTGAGCCTGCGGTGGGTGACCACATGAAGTGACCTCCAGGCTCCGTTGGGTGGGCTGTGTCACCCCATTGACTGCAATGGGAGGTCAGACACCAGCATTTCTGTGTCTCATTCTTCCTTAGTTCTTGGTTATTGCAGGGCAACTACCAAATTCCACATTTTTTAAAAAGAAAATAGGCTTGCTCACATCACTTCAGTACAGAGCAGTACATGCCTTTATTTTCTGTAGCAATGAAAATGGGCCAAAACTGACGGTATAAAAACAGCATTAAAAAAGAGAGTGCTTCTTAAAGATGTTATTTAGGGACAACATCATTCTACTGGTTATATGACCTTTAACCAGGAAGGAGAAATTAAAAGGCAGATCCAGCAGAAAAATGAAACACTCACAGGCCATGTCTGAAAAGAAATGTAAGATCAACAGGCTGGCTCGTGCTAAGGCTTGTGATTATCTAGCACAGCTGCTTTAAATTATGCATCAGCGTTTGCACTAAATTAGGTAGCAATTATGCACGTATTAATTATGAAATCATTCAGTGGCCTTCAGTTTTGTCAAATTCTGTAAAAATACAATGAAGTGAAAATAAAAATAGTTACGTTACATTCAAGCGCCACAAACAAAAGGACGAGTGAAATATTTGCCCCATAATTCAAGAAGTAGTTAATGTAGCCTAAAATACAAACATGCCAAATGTTTGACAGGGATTTGGGATGCCGTGCAGGGCAGCTCCCTCGGGAGGGAGGAGATGTGCAGCGACAGAGTAGCTCTCCTGGCAAGGGCCTCTCCGCAAAGGCAGAAGAGGATGCTCCTTAGACCGAAATGTCATGTGGCACCTCCTCAAGCTAATTTCTCCTCCTTCATCAAGCACAAGTGCCACTTGCTCCCTCTTGTAGATATTCCCTTGTGTCCCCAAAAAGGGCTTCTTCTCCAACCTACCTGTCTAACCCCTCTGACAGAGGGCTGGCCTTGGCGCTGCTGCCAAGGCTTTTTCTGTCTCACCTTCCCTTTCTTCCGTGTGGAAGCCTGCTCAACTTGGAAATGAGAATAATAGTAGCAATATGCTGAGAAAATGAATTGAAAAATCTGGAAGATAGTAGGGAACAGCCTTTTTTTGTTGTTTGAAAGCAAGTTTTCGAGAAAGAAGGTGGGAAGGGGAAACAAATGTTACTTACCTCTTTAGTGCCAGTATATGTGACAAATAGGAGCCTATGCAAAATTCACATTTGTGATTTGAAAAGCTTTAGTTGCAGTTTCTTAGGGAATGGAGGAGGTAGGTAGGAGAGCACTTCTGCTGTGAATAAGAAGTATCTAAATATTTTTTGTCTTTTTTTTTTTGACAGAAAGTTTTCGTCTAGAAATTCTATAAAGTCCTATATTAAATACTCCTATAGAAAATTTTGTTCTAACAACAGAAAAGGCAATTTGAGTGAAAAATTCCCACAAAGTAAATAGAAGAATAGGTTCCTTTCTCAGACATTATCAGAGGGGATGCTTGCAGGGAGCGAGCACTGGGCAGAACAGCATTTGTAATTTATGGCGTCCATGTATGGTGCGATGCTGCTCCACATAGAGGGACCAGCAAGCTTTGGCATCTGGGATGCAGGACTGGACATCTCACCTTGTAGCTGCACCAGGCTGGAAAGATAAACCTTAACAGTCCTTAGTCACAAAGAGTCATTTCTCTAAGGAAGGCATTTGAATAGCAATAGCTTGTCACAGTAGGAAAGGCAAACACAAACTGCTTGCTGGCTCTTTCATGCTAGACACACAAGGATAACAAGCCTTAATTCAGTTATCTTGTCCGGAGACACAGAGTTACATGTAAGTAGCTGTAACTTTCAGAATTTACTGTTTGCGGACTCCAGAAGTGAGTTTCCAATCTCAAAGCCCACAACAAATCTCGGGCAGTGTCAAGAAAAGCCCCTTTGAATTGCCCTGAAATAACTGACATTACAAATACATGGCAAGATTTTGTTTTCTTAAACTGTAAGGCAGCAATGAAGCAAAACTAAATTATTAACCTGGACAATTAAAAAGAACTCTATTTTAAGTCTCATACAAACTTTAATCAAATCTTTGTTCTACTTTTAATAACATTTTTTGTCTCTTAAGGTAGAGAGTTGTTTCTGTGTAGATGGTGAAGTCTTCTGGCAGGCTTGCACGCAGAGTTTGAGCTCACATGCTTATGTACAAGAAGCCAGTGGGAAGAAATGGAAAATCTCTGGGATTTTGTTTGGTTTTTTTTAGCAATTCCCGCCTCACACACCCTGCCCCTGTAACGAACTGAAACCTGACTTCCTCTGGTATCCTGCTAGATGGCAGCATCACATCATACCAGCAGTAAGCAGAGGCAAACGCTGATTTATTTTATGTAACAAAAATCAAGACACATTTCCCTTTCCTGTTATAGACCAGTTTAGCTTTCATATCACTACAATTAAAAAAATGTATTTATGTTCCTTTCTTTTGTGCTCTTGCTTTCAATTATTCAGCTAATGATACTTTGACAGGTTGAGTAGAAGTCTTTTGGGGCACACGTTAATTATTTAAACACAGGAACATTTTTCTGAGGTCAACTCATTTTGTAGGCATTTGGGGAAAAATGAGTTTGCTTCATGGTGCTTAGCATGGACACACAGCTCATGTGAGTCTGGTTTTTTCCATCATAAAATTTTAACAGTACAGTGCAGTGCAGACCTCCAGATGTACTTGTTTGGGATAATTGCATCTGGACATCTCTAACTGCTCAAATTATTTTCCCTTGAATCAAACGAGTATCTTATTTTTTATCTCAGTGTATGATTTATTGCCCACCATAAATGCAAGTCTTTGGCTTTGAGCATGCAGGAGGCTGCCCACGTAACCGCAGTAGAAACAAACATTTATTTACTTGTTTGTTTGTTGTCGTGACTTTAAGCTTGAGGCAGAGATTTGTTCACTTAGACTGGCTCCATTTGTGGTGCAATGCTGTCTGCACTGACACATAATAGTATGTACATCTGTTCATGGGAGAATATTCAGATAAGAATGAAGTTGAGGAAGCAGGAAGCAGTCAAAAGTCAGAAGAATTAAGATTTTCTCAGTGAAGTTATAAGTACAGTGAGTTTTATAAAGCAACATAAGCATGGTGTCAGATGAGTAACCCTGATGAACATAAATTTGGTGCCTTTTTGTGTCTGAGTTAAGTTCTAGACGTTGTGGACAACCTCTTGCATGGAAGGGAGCCTGAATTGGAGAGCCAGGTTTTGGGAGTGGAGGAGTTTCATTGCAGTGGTTATGTCTAAAGGGATGCCACATGTAGTGACTGTCTTATTTTGCATTATTTGGGCATGCATGACTTGTAAAAGGAACATATGAAGCTTTTTGTTAACAAATCAAAAAAAAGAAGCTAGGAGAGGACACCTAGGAAAATGCAGGCTTGGAGAAGTAGCATCCCCGCGAGAGGAATACGGGCACTTTCACAGGTAGGGCTCAATTTGTGCTTGGCCTCTCACTCTTTGTGCTCTCAGTTCCTCTGTGTAAGCCTATTCTGGCAGTTTCTGAAATTCAAGAAGAGAAGGGAAATGGCCTGTAAGTAGGAGGTGAAAAACACAAATGATTGCAGGAGCTTAGCCCTGCTGAAAGGTAAAATTGAGTGGCTATTCAAAACAGTCACTGTGCGGTTGCTCCTAAAATATTACAGCAGTGGTTTTGTCATTTCTATGTAGTCTGTCTGCTGCCTGTGCGATTAGTTAAAAATAGAGTTTGGTAGAATATATATCAGAGTGTGTTATGATCAATTTTTAGTACTTCATTATTTATTGCTTTAAAGAAGAATAAATAAAGCCAGCCAGATTGCTTCCCTTTTTAAAACAACTTGTCCTGTTTCTTCGAAGTGAGTAAATACCTATTAGGTTGAACTTAAATATTGTACATTATTACTTGAGCAAATACCTATTGAAGCTCATAAGCATGCGAAGGAGTTGGCAGCACACGTGGCTTTGGGCTCTCTTTCAGGACCTCATGAATATTAAATGAAAAGAATGATGCTGTTGAACCCTTGAGCCCTGTGGGATCCCAGAGCCGCCTTGATCTTTTCTTTAGATCATCATGAAGAGCTGGATTCAGGCACGGTCTCTTGTCGGCTTTATCACACCCTGATGGCCAACAGCATGTGCCTGAAGGAATGAAAATGCACTAGCAGATGTGTCCACTTCAGCGTGGACATCCAACCCTCAGCCTTTTCCAGGGGCATATTATCAACATGTGGGACAGGCAGAACTGGGGACGCACAGATTTAGGGAGGAGAATGGAGCAGGGCACCAGAATTACCATGTCAGGGGATGGGCTGTCAGAAAGCCAAGCAAATAGGACCTCCACCCTGCAGGAAACACCTGATGCCCCTTATATTAGTTACTGTATGGGCAGGCAACCAAGGAGATCACTTCTAGCCTAGACATCTCACCTTTTATTTACAAATCGGGGGACACCTTATTGATGAGCAGAGTAGACAAATGTGTTGGGGATTCATTGGATTAATGGCAAAGCAATAGGATAAAAATCCTCCTTCAGCCCTGAATTGAGGAGAGGTCACAGTTAATGAGAAAAATGAAGCATGTTTACATTAAATCGTAAGATGCTGGAAATAAGAATGAGGTTTCTGGCCATCAGGAGAGGAGGAGAAGAAAAGGAAGGAATCCAGTGACACAAGGTGGAGCTCAGTGCGTTTATGAAAAGTGATAAAGAGTTCGGCAGAGACAGCAGGGATAACGAATTGCTTCCAGCAGGTCCCTCCAGCCCCATTAGTAGTTCCTTTAGGTTTTGGTTGGGAATACATTTATTCAGGGGGGTTTTGTTTCCGGTATTTGCATGTGACCCTGTTTTACAGGGGTACAGACTGGTGACCAGGAATTTTGAATGTGGCAAGGGACAGAGGAGGGAGGCAGGTCTGAGATTCGGTGATGGGTGCACAGACGTGCAAGTGTATGCGATAGAGGCAAGGAAGAGAAGCTCCTGCGGCAGTGACCAGGCCTGTGATGTCTATGGAGGTCCTGCTGCTGAAGCCATGGAGAAATAGGTGAAAAAACCCGTAAAAATTAGGTAAGACCAAGCAAAACTGATACAACAGTGATTACACACAGTAAATGTCTGAATATTTACTCATCCTTTTCCACTTTTGATTAAAAAGACTGATTTTGAAGAAAAAGAACAAGGCGCATGCCACAAAAGAGCATTCTAAGAGAAAATGAAAAATAAAGAGATGGAGGCATTTCCCAAAGGCATGGACTATATAAATAGTCTTTGGTTTCATGTCAAAGGGAAGAAATACTTGGTGTTAGTTTTATTTTTATAAAGCGGGAGAAGTTATGAGACAGCGTGATATGAGCTGGCTGTCTGAAAATATCTGTTGTTTTTAGTCTATACCCAAGATATATCTGACCAGTCTGCTGCTCGTGCGAAAAACATGAAAACAGAAAATGTCACTGCAGAAGGATTCATCCACCCTGACACAGGTGTCTAAAAGTTAGATACCTCAGTGTGAACTTTTTGCCACAGACTTTGCGTTTGGTGGAAGGGAAAAAAAGGCATCCTGAGTTGATAGTCTCTCTCAGGCTAAAATAAGTTGCCTGAAGTAGGCTAGGAAGATTTAAAATAGAGTGACCAGCTGAGGCATATGTGTCTGAAATCATCTGAGATGAATCTTATCTACAAGAAACTCCTATTACTACATTGCATTTAAAATGAAAGGCTGAGCAGTCCAAAATTTTTACTATGTATGAGTTGATTTTTGGTAGAATAAATGCTTCTCAATGGGGAGGTCAAATGTGATCTTAATTCCCCCTTAAAATGTATTAATGCTTATAGAGCAAAATGTAATTTGGAGAAATAATTTCAGAGCTTTGGAAGGGAAACATCTCAGAGGTAGATGCAAAGTCATGTTTTCCAGCTGATCCACTGTGACAGGTCTGTAGTTGAACAAGAGTTCATGTACTGCATTCATGCAGAATGGTAAATTTCCTGTATTCATCGTTGTATAATAAATCTGGAGCTGGAAACAGAATTCAGCATGGAGAGAATAAAAAAGCTGCGTGAGTTGTAGCTTCAAAACAGAAAATCTCAAGCCAAATGGTGTTCTTGAAATTCCTAGTGCCCAGTCATGATTCTGGATAATTTGGTTTATTCTGTGAACTGTATCAAGTGTAAAGCAGTGCACATAGTTACCTGGGTGTCAGAAAAGAGTACACAGATGTGGAATTTCCACCACAAGTTTCTCCATTTTACTGAAACCACTGTCAGTAACATCCCTCTTGGTTGTCCTTCCCATGGACAACACTGCAGAACTGTATCACCCTTAGGAGCACTCCTGGCTGAATTTAGGGGTGTTCTGTGTTGCACAGGGGGCTTAATGACCACTGTGGTCATGCAGAGGTTCTGACGGTAGAGGTCTTTTAGACCTCTTTTAGCCATGCTCTGATAGAAAAGACACTAAGTCTTGGCATGTGGGAGCTGAAAACGTCACCTCTAAAGAGCTGGAAAATTTTGAAAAGCAAATGCTTCTTGGCAGTTAGAAAGTAGTTTGCAGAAATCTAGGTTCACTCTATGTATCACTGGTTTCAGTGAGGTCTGGTAACCAACACTGGCACAATTTTCCTGGTTTTAGTTTAAAGGGTAGCCAGCTTTCTGGCACTTCAAACAGGTACCAAGCAAGAAGGCAATGGAGATGGTGCCCTATGTCTGTGATTGCCTTCAAAAACTGCCCGTTGCTGTTATTAAATCTTCTGTGCATTGCTACCCCAGACTGTAAGTGTCAGGCTGTTCTGCTTTTGGAAGAAATAGTGTTTGTACTGTACCTCTTCCTGCAGCAGCTGAAGATATGTCTGTATCCATACCTGTGGATTTTATCCATACAGACCATGAGAAAATGCTGTCCCATGCTTGACCTGCAGACCTCTGTACATGGGACAACGCACACTCATTGTATAGTCTTATTTTTCAGGATTTTATGCTTGTATATACTACGATAAAAGTGCCAGTACTTCATATCAAGTTCTTGTGAAGCATAGTGATATAATAGTATCACCGCAAATCCAACAAGTCATCTATACATTTATTTGAGATGTAATTCTTCAAAAGGCAGCAAACATGAAGGTTGTTGGACCTATCTGCAAGTAATGAGGGAGCACAAGCTCCATACTAGGCATTTGCAGGGCTGTTCTGTGGTCGGGATGTTCTGTACAGCCTCTCCTTTTTCAGCATGCAAGCGACGGAGCAATTAGCAGCAATGCAGACTTAGATAGCCTCCATCTTCCATCGCAGGTTATTATTTCATTTGTAGATTAAACAGGAGAATTTCACAGTGTGTTTTCCATGCAAAGTAGTTTGGCGTTTTACGTTTCTCTGTCAGACGCTGTGAAAAAAGCAGCTGCAGAGGCTGCTACATGTGTACGTAGCTATGGCAGAGCTGTGATATCTTTTGAGAAATAGGGTGTGAACGTATAATTAAAGACTACGGGATACATTTTACACTTTGTGGCTAAGGTTAAAAAAAATAAATAAAAATGTAGCTTCTCAGTTCTCCATCTCCACACTGGAGAAGCTTGTTCTGAAGGGGTTTTTTTCCGAGGAGGACTCCTACGTGCACTAGAAATAGCCGGGGTGCAACATGCCCTAGTTACATCTCCTGCACGCGCGGCGGCAAGGACGACGCAGTGGGAGCGAGCCGGCCCCGGCGCCACTAGCAGCAGGAGAAGCGTGGTGGGGAGAGGGCTCCAGCTGCTCCTCCTGCGCCCACAGCCTCGTAAACAGGACGTGCTGGCCCTCAAAAGGAAAGTGCTCGCATTGTCTTCCCCGTTTCCTGAGTTTCCAGAGGAGGGGAGGAACCCAGAGGAGGGGAGGAACAGCATGATGTGGGACGGGGCAGTGGAAGTCCTTCCCTGGGCTCTGCTGGAGCAGGGCAGAGGGGTCCCGGCTCTTTCACGCTGCCCAGGGTCCCTCCGTCCTACCTGGCACTCAGTTGTGTTTAGGTTAGTCAAAGCATCAGGGATAGACCTACCCTTTTCCTAAGATATAGCCTGGGATCAAGCCTTCTGCCTCCTCTGTCACACATTTTGGAGGAGTTGTGAGCATCAGTCTTGTGGGGCTGTTTGGCCTTTTAGGACATCTTGGCATAAGGGGCAGGTGATCTATCTCCCTGTACAGGGAGAAAAAAGCTATAGAAAAATGCAGATTTATCCCCTTAAAAGTTGGCAGGCAACGTAGGCAGCTGCAGCGTCTGAAATTCTGGGTTCTTTACACTGAGTAGATTTCAGGTTGTGTCCCATTAAATCAGACCTTAGGATTCTTTAAATACACTTGCGTGATTACGGCTAACCCAGTATAGCTAAAGCTGCTTTATTAATTACATGGACATGTTGGGCCGTAACGGGCTAAAAATATCAGCGCTGATCATCTTGGTCACTTCTTATTTGCAGCACAGCAGCGTTCTTTGTACCTCCTGTCAAATCACCGTGCTGTAGGCCAGGGCTATCACAGGCTTTATTATTCCAGCAAAAGTATTTCTTTGTTATTGCAATAGGAAACAGAAGATGGGTGATAAGCTAACGAACTCACAATGGGTGGAAGTTCATTAAAAATATATGTCCTTGTTGTATGTATGATGTATTGGGATGTTAAGCGCTTTGGAGCAGCAGGTGTTTGCACAGTGTCATTACAATGGGGCCTCGCGTGTTGCCAGATTTTCAGCGCTGGTGGTAATCAGAGATGACTTTTTGGTGTGCTGGCCGGTCAGATGGGGTCACGGGGAGCAAATAGCAATGAGACAGACCCTCGCCGCCCAGAGCGATGGGAGGTGTCACTCCTGATGTGTCGCTCAGATGGCAGGCTCAAGAGGAAGGGACAAGTTTGAGGGGCTGTAGGAATTGGAGTTCGGAGGTTTTGCATATCCCTCCTCCTCTGGGAGAAAGGAGGGTGACTCTCAGGTGTGACAGCTTTTACATCGCTCCCGCGAATGCTTCATGCCATTGGCAATATTTTGGTTGAACTTCAGGCTCTGGGCAGTTGTCTGTAGTAGTTGGGAGTCCTGATGGCGCGCTGTGCCATTCCAAACCCAGAGCAAAGCAATCCTCTCTGCTTTTCAGAGCAGGCTTCATGCAGGTGTGATGGGGCAGGGAACCAGAACTCCCACACAGAGGTGTGCGTGTTTCTTTCTCGCGGTCTGTATGTCAGAGGTAGTATGTTGCTGAAATTATTTTCAAAACACCTCCCCCCCCCGCCTTTTAAAATAAATATTGCATTAAACAGCGGTCTAGCTTCGTAGTACACAAGTAGGTCAAAGTGCTGTCGTAACTGTCTTGCATACCACCTACAAATACAGCTTAAAAATACATGGGGTGCCAAACTGAATGGGAAGGCAGGCGATGCACTCTTAATTCCTTGACTTGTGCTCAAGTCTGGAGCACAGATGAGCAATGGGGTGATAAAACATCGCACCCCTGGCTTTTGACATCACTTCCACTGACAGCCGTTTCAGGGGATGGAAATCTGGACTGGTTTCCAATACCACGAGCAGGTTGCTGGGCAATTTAATCCCAATTTAACCTTAGCAGTATTGGAAGCGCAAGAGTTCGCATCTGTGAAATGATTGCTTCACCCTCAGTTTGAGACATAGAGGAGGTAAAGCAGCAAGGTTAGTGACCAGCTAGGTGCACAGAGGTATCGCTGCGATCATCCCCTTGGATCTCCTGACATAAGGAAGCGTGAAAAACCTCTCAGGCTTGCTGACCCACAGATAATTTTTTTAGGAAATAAGCTGCTTTAAGTGCATTGAAAAGACACTTCAGCTTATTGAAACCACCTGGCCCAGGACATTTTTTGGCATGTTAGTGGTGAGGGACCCTGCCTTCACTGTTCCCCCTGGTCACTCCTGACTCTGTGGGAGCAGAGTGGGAGCCAGAGGCACCGATGCACTTGGGAGCCTCCTTGGGAGACACAGGGCCCCCTCCACAGACAGCCGAGGCGCTGAGGGCGCGCACCCCACCTACAGCCAGGCCCTTCCTCTCTGGCTTTGGTGCAGTCTCCAGTATTTTGGCACATAAAATCCCCCCTCCATGTGTTCTCACGCATATGAGGAGGACGACCAGGTTTGTGAAGTGCAGATGCCTCCCAGGCAGCATGAGGATGCGGGATGCTGTCCCAGATGGGATCCTGTCCCGGATGGGGTGCTGTCCCGGTTGGGATGCTGTCCCGGATGGGCTGCTGTTGTGGCTGAGCTGCGCCCCAGTTTAGTTAACCCCACACTGGCTGTTTGGGTGAAGTGCTCTCACCTAAAATCGCGATCACGCTTTTCTTTCTCTTGACAGATAATCCTGAAATAGCCGGCAGGAGCGGGACGGAGTGTCACGAAGCCTCCCTGCGGACGGCCAAGCACGGCTACTGTACATACTACCCCGTCTCCTCCTCTCTAGAGTTGCCACAAACTGCATGCTAAGTCAAGAATTTGTTCCTACGGACAAATCACAAACTCGAAAAAGCTAGTGCTGCTATGTCATATATGAATATTAAATATGGTATGCTTACTATACTCCAACCTAAAATAGTTAACTACCTGAATACCAGCTGTGATGTTTCAAGACATAAAGGGTAACATTTAGTTTTAAAGGTTTTTCTAAGCATAGTTTAATTCTTGCAAATACTGTCTTTTCTCCATAACTATACCCAACGGAAATGGTCCAATTAAGTTAGACTCGTGAGATTCAGGGTTTATGAATCTTCTGAGCTCAGCAATAATCAAGTTGTATTGGCTAAAAGCTTATCCCAGTTGCAGGTTTAATTTTCACCCCAACTATGGTTGGGGTTTTTCTTCTCGGTTAAAAAAAAAGATCAATCTTGGTTTTGCTCCCCCCGCGAGTCGATTCCAAGACAGAGGGAGGGAAGCGCAGCCCAGCGCCCTGCACCCGAATATTTTTAGCCAGAAGTCCAAAACAAAGCACAAATTCTTTAGATGCACATGGTTGGTGTTTGACTTGTATGGAGAAGTTGCATTTGAATCATAGCAGAATAGCAGAGGAAAATTTTAAAAATTTTGCACAGTATGACCTTCGTACCCCTTTCAGTCCCCAAAAGAACAAAGTCTTGAGAATATTATTTTACGAGTATATTTATAATGTTTTTAAAAGAGACTTTGCAGAAGTGCCTAAATTTTGTCACATCAGACTTGATGAAAGTGAGCCTGATGCCAACAGTCAGCGCTCACCGGAAGCAAATAATCTTTCAGACTCATAGTCAGGTTACCAAAAAGATCCAAGCTCTTAAGAAGTAACTTCTAGAAGCGTAAAATCAAGCAAACAAAAAGACCAAACTAACAAAAGAAAACGCGAAAAAGAAGGCTGTAGATGAAGAGATTTGTATGATACTCTTAATTTAATTAAAATTCAGTTGAGTCACTGAACCTTGGTAGGTGACTTTAATCTAGACTATTAACTGAACACTAAGAATGTAGAGTGAGAGTCAGTTTAATAAATCATTACTGTATTTGCATTTTTTTTAATCGGATTATAAGATTGTAACCAGATTAGAGTGGAGAAAATAAATAGTTCTTTTAATTGTTTTTCTTTAAAAACATATTTTATGTCACAAAAGTATGAAGATATCTTTAATACAATTATATACATATTATATATACATACATACATATATATGGATGAAGCAGATTTTAATGTTGTTTACTTTTTTAAATACTTTGTTGATTTACAAGGTAATTATATATGTATAATTAAAATTTCATTTGTTTGATTTGAGATTTGTTTCAAGCACTATTGTACCAAATATTTCATATTTCACATTTTATATGTTGCACATGTATCACATAAATGACATAGTTTTTAAATTATTGTTTAAAAAAAAACAAGACAGCTGTTATAAGTGGATATTATGTATAATTGTTTGCAGCATAAGTTTTCTATGTGGACATTATTAGTGATTGCAGTATTTTAACTTAACCTCTTCAGATTGATTGTAAACTATTTTAAACTTCGGCAGCACTGCCTGTTCTGAACGACTGAAGGCACTAACCATATAATTATTTGTCTTGGAAATTCTTTTCCGGGCTAAATCTTGTTTGTCCGACGTCTAATTACTATCTATTTATATATAAAGCTGGAGATTTGATCATCCGAAAGAAAAGGAAAAATAATCACGATTCGATTGTAAAATTAACATAGTGCTTGTAACGTTGCGTTAGTTTTAATTTGTGGGAAGATAACGTATCTTAACTTGTTACTTTAGCAGTTAAGGTATCACCATTATATACTATGAAAACACTAATATTTGTAGACTTTCTCAGTCATTATAACTAGGTAGTTGACACTGCAACTTGCCTATATCTGTCAAAGTTGTTTTTATTTTTTTATAATAGTTAATTTAGGCATTTGGGTAGCTTATTGTATAATACTAAATGGTAAATTATCCATGTTGTTTAAATATTTTATGTAGATAACTCTTCAAGACATTGTTTTGTGTGAACTTTTTATGTTTCGAAATAACTGTTATTCTATATTTTTTACAATTAATCCAATACTACTATTTTTTCCCCATGGATGGCGAAGCTTCAGATACATCAGGTCTTTCATCCAGACAAACTGACAGACAAAAAGAGAAAATGTATTTTTAATAAGAGATCCACTTTCCGACTTTATGACTTTGTAATATTCCTGAAAACTGTACAAGTACAAACCTATGCTCACAGTAAGGAGGCAATTACAGAGATGTGCAAATACGTGTACGACAGATTCTGCATTTTATTTATTTATAAAGTAATTTTATAGACTATTTCAAAATTTGGGAAGATCTAAAACTATTTTTCTGTATAAATATTATTTGCCAAAACTTTGTTTATATTTTAAGAAAAAAAAAAAGTCTAATGAAAATGATTAAATTTTAAATGCTTTGTTTAATTAAAAAATAAAAAAAAAAGACAAATAAAACCCCCTAAAAGAACCATGAGATGGGCCAACACAGAGACAGTGAATACTGTAGCTGGGACACGGTTTCAAGTGACTTGAGATGTCCCAGTGTTTATTTTCTTCAAAGGATACAGCACCTCACCAAAATACCTTTTTGTTTGCCTCTCTCATCCAAGCATAATTGATGATGAATATTTCAGTAACAGTTAAAAGAAACCCCTCCATTCACTCTTTTTCAGCATATAACTACTAGTGGTCTGTTAAATAGCCATTCTCTTTCTGTTGTGACGTTAAATTCATTCACCCAATGTACAACCACTGAAATAAAAAGAAACATTTTAAAATGAGAGCGGAGTCGGGGCGATCCTTTCGTGTGGTGCGGCTCTGGGAAGAGGGGCTTGGGGTGACAGAAATAGTCAAAGTGGAGCAGTCCTTTAAAACAGTAAGGTTTAAAAATAAGTATATAATTTACCTTCCCCCTCCTCTTTCCTCTTCCCCCTCCTCTCTCCTCTCCTCTCCTCTCCGCTCCGCTCCCTCTCCCTCTCCTCTCCAGGCAGGCAGTGGTTATCCCAGCAGTGTGGCTCACAGGTGCCAAATCATTCAGGGATTTTTTTGCCAGCACATCTTGCGCATCCTCTTTTCTCACCTCCATTTTGGAGGGTATTACACCAACAAATCATCCCCATTACCTACTCATTCCCCTGGGGAGAGCAGCATTGCAGAGGAGTTGTGTGCCCAAGGGCAGAGATCGCACAGCAAGCCAGGGACAGAGGAGGGATTAAAACCTCTGACTTGCAGCTCCGTGGCTTCCTCACGTGGTTTCTGCTCTTTGAGCAGGTCCAGAGAAGGGCCACAAGGATGGTTTGAGAGCTGGAGCACCTCCCCTACAAAGACAGCCTGAGAGAGTTGGGGTTGTTCAGCCTGGAGAAGTCTCCAGAGAGACCTTATTGTGGCCTTCCAGTTCCTGAATGGGCCTACAGGAAAGCTGGGGAGGTACTTTTTACAAGGGCAGGTAGCGACATGGCGAAGGTAATGGTTTTAAACTAGAAAAGGGTAGATTTAGGTTAGACATTAGGAAAAAGTTCTTCAATATGAGGGTGGTAGATCACTGGAGCAGGTTGCCCAGAGAGGTGGTGGAAGCCCCATCCCTGGATATAGTCAAGGTCAGGCTTGATGAGGCTCTGAGCAACCTGATCTGGTAACACTGTCACTGCTTACAGCAAGAGAGTTGGACCAGATGATCTTCAAAGGTCCATTCCAACCCAATACGTTCTGTGATTCTATGATTCTGTTTTTTAAAAATGCTTTAGAGAAAGGACGTGCAATTTTCTGCAGAACCAAGAAGAGTTTGTGTTAATAAGGTTGTATACATTGCATCAGCACAGGGCAGGTTCGAAAGGAGCCCAAGGTCACAAGTGAAGTGGAAAACCACCAGGGCAACCAGTCAATTTGGATGTATCACAAGTGTACTGAGCCAGAAGCCTGCTGAGAACGAGCGTGTGGGATGGAGAGGAGATGCGGGGATGACTTGCAGGGACAGAGGAGGCCTGCAGCATCAGAGGGCTGTGAGGGCATTGCAGAGCAGAAACAGCAAATGATAGAAATCCAACTCCTAATGATTCAGGAGTGGAAACTCCGTCTGTGCACACTTTCTGATGCTAAACCCCAGCCTGCAGTGACTTTCTGGACAGTTATCAGCTTCCAAGAAGGGTCATGACACATTCATTTTCTTGTCTAAAACCTGCTTTGTTTCTTCTCAACTTTGTCACTATTTTGGCAGCAAAGAAGCGCTCGTGGGTGCCACAAGCTTTCAGAATCCACACCAAACCAGCAGTCTTGGTATGCCCCTGCGTGTGGAGCATACCCCCTTCAGACAGTGCCAGTATTCCCAAAATGAAGCAAGATACTCCTAGAAAAGAGGCTTTAGAAACCTTTGGTGTTCCTGCTGCTGTGTACATCCTCATGGTGGATGGTGGCCACAGCATTGGTGCCAAAGGCTGCTCCTTTGCATGGAGCAGTCCCTCATCCCAGGCCAACATCAGCCTTCTCTAGGGCAAGGCAGCCAGGTCCACTCTCACAGCGTCTGGCCATCTATCTCCTCTGACCCCCCATGGTATAGCCATGCCTGTAGGGCCTAGTTATCATTTTCAGTATGTTCTGCTTGGTTTTCAGTTCAAAAGCCTGAAATCATCTGAGAGGGTGCAGGTTTCTTGCAACCCACTGGAATTAGTCGCATGAAATAAAAGGGGATGTGACATTTGAGGGGCTAGAGCCTGCTGGAACAGCTTTGAGTGTTTGTGTACACCAAAAGAAGCCAAAACTGGTTCGGCCTTGTCCCCACTGCACTTTGGGAGTGTCCATAGAGCACATTACTGAAACAGCAGCCAGGTTTTGTTTCAGGAAGAGTTGTTTCACTCCAGAAGATACCTTCGGAACAACCCAGCATTTCTGTATTGTGGGCAAGGCTGCTTGACGGTGTAGGCATTGAGTCTTCTGCTAGGAGCATTTATTGCATGCATTCATGAGACCCAAAAAAAGGCCATGCCTGGAATTGGTGAAAACCTTCCTTGGCATCTGATGGTACACGTACCACGCTGCTTACGCCTGCAATCATTTCTCTTGTCAAGCCTTTTCTTGAGTAACCTCCCCTTTTAAAGTCATATAATTGACAATTCTGGAGGCTTTTTCTGCTGGGTCAAGATGATTTATATTGCTGGGGTGTGCGAGGGCAATACCATCTCAGCTGTTGCATTAAAGCAGTTACTATTGCTGGTATGTAATATATTTGAGCAAATAGTGATAGGTATAGAATGTGTAGTTAGATTATCTGTGAATTAATAAATTATAAAAATATCTTCAAAATTCTTATTCTTCTAATTCTGTAATTATAGAAACGACAGAAATTGTAGAAAATAAATTACATGTTGTTTTATGAAAACACCTTTAGCCACAGAAAGGAAAAAACCACTCAAAAACGTGAAAGGAAGATGCTGGTGTGAGCTCCATGTGCAATGTTGTGTTGCGGTTGCATTATTTCCACCAAAGCTTCTTACAGAGCGAGGAAAATACACCTGGCTGTATGATTTTAGGAAAATCACTACAGGAAAGACGCCTTGCTCCTCTCATCTTCAAAGAGCTGGGTTTGGATACTACGTCTAAGGCAAACAAACCCAGCCGAGTGTCCTCCCTAGTCTAACTGGCACACCACAGGCAGGGTGGTTCCTCAGAAGGCCACAGGACCAAACAGATGCCGGCATGTGGTGGTGGTGGCGGGGGTGACCACAGGAGTGTGGGGTTCACCTTGTAGAATTAACCCCAGGGATGGCCGCACAGGTGTTTGCCCGCACTAAACCTGAGCTGTGTTTGTATTTGCCACGAACGCCTCTCCTTTTCATGGTGCTGCAGAGGGAGGAAGTGCTTTTATTTCCTCGTTTTATGGTTGTAGTCACCGCAGGGAATGCCACATTCAGAGATCCTGAAGTTGGTAGCTGACAGCAAGCTTAGGACTGCAAGCAAGCAAGTTTTTCACACTTGGAAAGCTGTTAGCGTAGGATCCGGCTTTCTCTCTGTAGCTGTCAAGTACCATTTTGGGCACTGCAGGGTGCTCACTGGGCCTAAAGCTGCTGAGGAGCAGCACTGGTCTGGATGGGTATCTTAAGTCTGCCAGCCCCATGCAGGTATCTCAGATACTCTACACCACCTCAGATGAGTTCAGTCAATGAATCACACTTATTTTCACAAGGGACTGTCCATCGCAATAACGGTTTTCAGGGATTTTAAAACACCACTGTGTGCAAAAAAAATCACAAAATCATGAGATCTGCTTAAATGGTCTGATAGTTAAAAAACCATGTTCTTCTCCGTAGGTACTTGGAGTACATTCAGCTTGCATATTTGAGCTTTTTCTCTCCTATATGATGGCTAGCAATGTTTTTCATGTTAACTAAGAGGCCCATGTGCTCATGGAGGTAAAGTTAAAGAGCAACTTCTAACATTTTGTAAAAACTTACGAAAATTGACAACACAAATCTTACTGACCTGGTGAATTCAAGAGGTTCTTATCTCTTACCACGTCATAGGGAGGAATTAAGAAATATGGTAATCCTTTGGCATGTAATATAATTTCTTCAGGCTTAATCTTCACATGGGCTTTATTCAATTATTATGCAAATGGAGATGTGATGTTGTAAGAATAACTTAGTCTGAGTGCAATTGCAATGGGATAGACCATTCCTTTATGCAGATAAATGGTTCTGTTTAAATGTTTCATGTGGAACAATTGTACCCCTACATCCAATGTAGTTACATTGCTTTACTTTTCCTGTCTTGATAGCAAGCTGTCCTTTGACAGGTGTTTGGTAGAGCCCAGATACTCATTTCCAGGTTTAAAAGTGGTAAAAGGCAAGAGCCCTGTTTTGTGCCCTTCTTCAAGCCAAATACGCTCAAAAGAAAAGCTACATAAACAAATACAAGTAAACAAGGACTCATGGAAAAAAAGTGGTCAGCCTTGATCAGATGTCAGTAGGCTTTCTAACTACAGAGTGGGAGAGAAAGCATCTTCCTTTTCTATTGACCTTAAAAGTTATTTCTTTATACTCATCCTAGAGGAAATAAACAAAGTTGAACTCTTTTAATAGAGAATTGGTGCCCTCCTCCATGAACTCAAACTTTCTGACCCAGACCAGTTATTGAAGTCCCTGGGCTGATGGCACTGCCCATTCCTCATCACTAGAAGTGTGGCCAGCAGATCAAGGGAAGTGATTCTGTCCCTCTACTCTGCTCTGGTGAGACCTCACCTGCAGTACTGCGTCCAGTTTCGGAGTCCCCAACACAGAAAGGGCACTGAAGTGCTGGAGCAGGTCCCCAGGAGGGCCACAGAGATGATCAGAGGGCTGAAGCACCTCTCTTATGAAGACAAGCTGAGAGAGTTGGGGTTGTTCAGCCTGGAGGCTGAAGCTCCAGGGGGACCTTATAGCGACCTTCCAGTACCTGAAAGGTGCCTGTAAGAAATCTAGGGAAGAGCTGTTCACTGGGGCATGTAGTGATAGGATGAGGGGTAATCGTTTTAAACTGGAAAAGGGAAGATTTAGGTTGGATGTTAGGAAAATGTTCTTCAATATGAGGGTGGTAGATCACTGGAACAGGTTGCCCAGAGATGTGGTTGAGGCCCCATCCCTGGAGATATTCAAGGTCAGTTTGATGGGACTCTGAGCAACCTGATCTGGTAACATTGTCCCTGCTCACTGCAGGGGGGTTGGACCAGATGATCTTTAAAGGTCCCTTCCAGCCCAATACATTCTACAATTCTGTGGTTTTACCACACAAAATTAAGGCCTCCTGCATTCAGTCCCGGACTTCCCATATAAGCAAATGGAGAGAGAGCAACCAAGGCTTTGCTATAGGGCAACAACGTTCAACTTCTTCTAGGCAGGATTGCCTCTCTGGGAGCCTGCTCACCCCAGATACCTATGGAGATGTCTGGGGTGACCCCTACCTAAGTCGAGCTGGGGCACACGGCGAGATGCTGTGCATCCCCATTCCTGCCCCCAGAGAACCAGGTCACCTGAGTTTCTCTTCTGAGCATACGTTCACCAGGGGAACACTGTGCCACCTTCTGCGTCTCTATGTTTGTCTAAGGGCAGTTGTTTTTTTAAAAACATCTCTTTCCTCTTGTCTTCCTTTCATTCTAGAAATGACATAGGCTTTTTTACCATCATGTGGTTGAGCAGCATGTTTCGGTCCTTGCAGCACTTCAAAGGGTCATTTGTGCCCATTAGTTGCAATGAATTATTTTCTTTTGCCAGCACAGATCGAGCATACACTCTGAAAGGCAGGGAGATGATTTGTAAGCAAGCAAATTCTGTGTTCTGCAATAATCAAATACCTTCCCCTACCACTACACATGCACATTAATACAAATCCTATACTGTTTAGGGAAACTTCGGGGAAAATGTCCTCTTGCTACTTATGAGAAGTATTAGCCGATCCTGTTTTAATATGTGTGGAGGCTTTTATCTTCACCCACTTGATTCTGTTAGCCGTCCTTAGAAGACCCGTGGATCCAAGTGAAGAGCCATGCTGCTCTTGACCACATGGAGAACTTCTTTGCAAGCTTACAAAAGCCTGTCCAGTGGGACTGACCAGACAGCCTTCATTTTCATAACTAAAGCAGGAAACCACAACAGTCTGTGCATTTAAAGGATCATTTAATTATGGATTTGCTTTGCGTGGAAGGAAGAATAGTCAAAAGCTTCCTGGAGAGGATCTGACTTTCATGCAGGCTGTGCCTCGCCTGCTCCATACAATGTTTTAAGGTCAGGGAGAAGATGGAGAGGGGAAACTGCAAACAGCAGCAGAAGCAGCGCTCTGCTAATCATTATTTGGCCAGAGGAGTCTGCCGGTCTTTCACGGCGAATGGTCTCCATGGGAAAGGTTTTGATGAGGGCTCACTGATATGGTGGAAACCCAATGGAAAGCAGAAGGTGTAGAGCAGTGAGGGGACATCATACGACAAGAAGCCAGTAGGGTTTCCCCTTGAAAAGGAATTTAAGCTCAGCCTAATTATTCTCCTCTTTGCCTCTCACTTCTGTCTATGTCAGGTATTCACTCCAAGAGATGTTCACTACTTGGTGGAAGGGACTTATTTTTGCATGGACCTGTTGTTTGGGAGTTGACGTCCTTTCTTGTTTGTTTCCTCTCCCTCTGCTTTGATTTTAGCCATAATGCAGACGATCCTCTGTGATAGGAGACCAGCCTCCAGGCTTTGGTGAATGCAGCAGATATCTTCCTCTTTGGGAGCAATTATCAGAGGAACTGCTTTTAAGTCCAAGTGTTCTGTGCAATATAATTATTCCTATTTAAATAAAGGACTCTGGCAGTGCTGCTCAGCAGCACCTCCCTATACAAAATGACACAGCTTGCTTTCTGCTCTTCTCAGAAAATGATTCTGTTAGAATCAAATGTTAGCCTAAAATCAATGATCATTTTATATTCAATTGAATCTTTACTTTCTTAAAAATATCACAATGAAACCACTCTATTTTACTTCCCTTTATAGTTACTATTATTACCTTACGAATACTGCAGAGAGAAACAGCTGCCTCTCCTTTATTTTTTAGCTTCTTTCTAAGACGTAGCTGGATGTGGCTTCATACTCCAGGAGTCCATACACAGGAGCCAATTTGCAATAAAATTGATAAGGAAAATGGTGCTGATAAGATGTGGTATTTGTAGTACTTGGATTTAGCCTGCTCAGCAATGGAAACATGTCCCAACATGAATTTTATTGAGACGTGTGCTGCAGCGTTGTGGTGTCAGGAGCTCCCTTTAATGGGGCTGATGTCCATTGAACCAACTGGAGTTTGTGATGGGGCTCCTCAGCAGCAGGACCTGCAGCAGCTGGGCTTCACCAGGATTAGAAACTTTTAACTGGAGCTGGGTGTGCAGGTGAAAGGAGTAAACTTGGGCTGGGCTGCTTGAGCAAGGTATTAGAATACGCTGGCATGGGATTTTTGGAGACTACCACAACAGGAGCTGCCCTGCGGTGAAAAGTGCTTTGGCTGCTGGAAACAGAAGCAAGTACCTCATCCTTTTAAGGGTAATGATTTTTCTGAGGATCCCAAGGTGTCTGTCTGTGGCAATCAGCACATGGATAAACAGGTTGGCTGTGAACAAGCCATAGAAGGTCTCCACAGGTGCCCGAGTGAAACAGAGCAGCTTTTTCCACCACCAGATTACTAGACTTACTAGAGAAATGTCTTACAGGCAACAGGCTGGCCCAAAGCAGAGGACTCAAAATCACAGCATGAGGGATGCATCTTCATCCTGAGTGGTCTGGCACATCCCTGTGGCAGAATCCTATCAGCCTCACCAGCCATCCCATTCCTGCAGGTGCAAAATAATATCAATGTTCAAAATAAAACCAAAAGTCCCCTAACCTTCAGTGTCACCAGCAGCAGGACCCCTCTAAGGAGCTAGTAAGTATGAAGAAGGCAAGTCTGCGGCCTCTGCAGTAAAAGTCCTGTGGCTTCTCCTTGTTGGGATTTCCTCTGCCAAATCTTTGGTGGATGCCAGCGTTGGCTGCCCTGGAGCCATCCCCTCCTGCCACGTCTCCTTCTTGCAAACCACAAGGGAATCAGAGCACATGCAAAGACAGAAATTAAGAATGGTCTCTTTCTACCACACTTGGAAAATGACCTTGTGGGGACACAGGGGGACGGGAGGTTTTACCCAGCACATTCAGCCAGCTGGGTTGACAGAGTCTCCTCAGCTGCAGCCCCTTAAGGAGCCAGAGACTATTTTCAAATTAGTAAAATTAAGAATGCCAGGGTCCCAAGAGGCTGATCAGCTCCCTGGGGGCACCTACAGATGCTGCAGGCAGCTGAGGTAAGGCAATGCTTGCCTGCAACATGCCTGCCCATTTCTACCCCAAACCTCCCTTGGCTACTGACGGCATCTGCTCCGCTACCTTCAGTGGCAGCCAAGGCACTGCCGGAGCTCCTGCCCCTTTGGCAGGGAGACCTGGCTGGATTTGGGCAGAGCTGGGCTGGAAAAACAAAGCCAATGCAATTTCCCTACTCCATTGCCTTGGTTTCTGTATTAACCTCTATTATTCTGTACTGCAGCTGGCACAGCTGCTTTGTGTAGGGCACTGAGCTGCCCAAGGGTGTTCCCTCATATTTCCCAAAACCCCTGCCTTAGGTCCTCAACCCTGCAATTGTCCCTCTAACCTAATGCTAGAGACATGGGCTCACATCTTCATCTTCCCATCAAGCTCCCCAGAAAAAAAAAACCACTTCAGCCCTCCTGGTGTCCCTCCGCACACCTTCCCCATGGGGACACGAAACGCAGGGCTTGCCTCACTGCATCTTTCCCATGTTAGGAAAAGTCCATGAACCTTTCAGAGAATTTTGTACCCGTTTAGGGGCGAACTTTGCATTTGTTTTGATGAAATGAAAATAGCTGGAGGTTTCTGATGGTGGAAGCCTGCAGCTACGCCCGCTGGTAAGGCAAACCTGCTATGCCTGCCACGGGGAGGACTGGCTCTGTGCTCCGCTGCTGGAAGCATCCCTGGCACCTCACAGATGCCAACCCCCAGCTCCCAGGGTTTGGCTTCATTATCGGCTCTTTTATCTCAGGGGAAAAGTAACACAATTTTTAAAATCCCATTCCTCAGGCATTCACATTCCTAACAATTTTAGCCTACTCACTTTTGTCCCTGTGTTCACCTGCTCACCCACTGCAGACAGGCACGACTGCACAGGTAGAGCTGGTGGGGACCTCCGATTTAAGAAGGCGAGTGCTGCAGCACTGCAAGCCCAGCATCTCACCCCACCAGCCAAAACCGCATCTGTCTTCATCAGGTTCCTCATCCACAAGATGAAAATGGCAACACCCCAGCGGGGGCTGTGCTGGGGAGAAGTGCAGGGCCGCTGAAGGCTCCTTTCTCCCCCTTGCTGCTCCACACAATGCTGCTTAAATCAAGGAGCAGCACATAAGCAACAGAGCCAGGACTGCACCAAAAACACTATTTATTTTGACCATGGCAGGTTGAAAGCTCTGGTATTTATACAGTGGTCCCACAAATCCCAGAGGTCATCTCCTCAGGTCTCATAAACCAACACAGCTTTAAGGTATTGGAGTTTATGCCAATTTATAGCAGCTGAGACTCTGGGTGAAGGTTTTTGAGGCCATGGAAAATGCTGCAGCTAAGACTGTTCTTGGGCTTTGATTTCCTTTACTTCTTGTTAAACAGATATTTCCTCCTCTGATCAAATGGCTCTGTGTAACAATATATCAGCATTGGAGACAATCTATTTCTTAGGCATTAGCTAAAATACCAAAACAAAGGAAATGAAAAAAGTACAAAGAGAGTTGTAAATAATTTAACCAAAACTCGCTGTTTTGGCTTTCTTTTGCAAATAGGTTGTGTGTGTGTATTAACTATATGATCACAATTTTTCTCTGGACAGCTATCTAATTTAGAACACGAGAAAATATTTTTTCTTGCTCAAACAGGTAAGAATTAACCACTCTCTAAGAAATTCTTGGCCATGACTGGGTTTAAAGAAAACTCTCAAATTTGAGCCTGTTTATACGCACACACAGGGAGAGAATACACCTACGTGTATACACACACAGGTATTTAGATAACATATGCTAATTCAAGATAATACATGCAAATTCAGCTATCACTTTTTAAAATACGACACAGAATTTTCTTTTTCCAGCACGCTTTTAATAATTTCAAAAGTTTGCTTGTAAAAGTATTTTATGGAAAGGTAGTCATTAAGCAGACATGTGGTGGCTTATTTGTATGGTTAAGAGAACACCTCAGGGCCACACTGACCAGCAAAAGTTACTGTCCCCAAAATGTCCCTCTGTGCAAAGAAAAACAGAAGGCTATCTGATGGAAATGTATTTTCTCTAGAACAGGCACGGGCCATGCCAACACAGTGGATACATACATAAGAATACGCACTCACCTCACCTTCAAACGAGATGGAGCTCCAGTACCCACTAAGTACAGCCCCATGGGGAGCAGGGGGGAACACATTTATACCCCCCCAGACACACAGATGTGCGAGGCTGCATCACCATGGTTCCCACATGTGCAGTTAGCCCTAATACTAAATGCAGCCATACCTACACCACAGCAGAGACATACAGGTGTAGTGCTGCTCTGGATATATCACTATCTGACACACAGCACATTTGTTTGTGGCTGACCTGGAGCTACTGCTGGCTTGGTTTCTCTTCCTCCCACGTTAAACTGCAGCTGTTTCTCCCTGTGAAGAATTACTTTGAAGACCTAAATGGTTATTTTCTGTTTTTTTTGTACCAAACAACTTTTAAATTACTTCAGGGGCACTAATTCCCTGCTGCATCCCAACAGAGACTGTAGCCAAAAAAGAGATACAGAACAACTTTTTCAAACACCTGAATGACTTAGGGGCTCCTGAACTACCTTCACAGGTGACTTAGGTGCTGAAGGCCACTGGGGCGGTACTGCAGGAGACCCCTCCACACCAGGGCTATGTCAAAAGAGGTGCGTGCCCCTTACCCAGTGCTCTCTCACACACAGAATCACAGAACGTTAGGGATTGAAAGGGACCTCAAAAGATCATCTAGTCCAATCCCCTCTCACCTCAAACCTGCATCCATTTACTCCCAGCTCTCTTCCAAGAAGCAGATCTCATTTTCTCCATGCTACATGTGGACCATGTGTCTCTGGACCACCACTTTCCTTCCTGGATACTGATGTGCTCTCCCAAGTTAGCTGTTGCCTGCATATCATCTGATGCCTTCCCAGCTGAAACTACTGAGAGTGGCCAATTAAAATGTTTTTAACTTAAAGGAATGACTCACAAAAAGCAACAGATCAGCAGCCTCCAGTGGACACTACCTGCAGGCTCGCCACTGCCTTCATGTGCCTTTGCATCTCACCGGGGTGAGGAGCGCTTTTCAGGATCTTCTTTCCTTTGCGCAGATGCAAATCAAGAATTTGATTTGTAAGCAATCAGTAGCTTTGAAGCAAGGGTGTCATTTGATGACAGAGTGATGCAAATTTTAGGAAGCAAAAGTAAATACAATTTATGTGGCAACATGTATTATTAAGTAAGCTTTTTTATTAAACAAAAGCTTACCCTGTCAAGTAAGTGAGTCCTATCTACTCAGCTGCCCCGATGCACTCGACCTGTCTCATAAGAGAGCATGACCCCTGCGATCTTCTGAAATCACTCATCAGACTACTTTTTCTGTGGCTCTTATTCCAGTAGTTTCAGTTGTAGCTGCCCATGGCAGCAACCTGGACATTTCCAAGATACTTCAGTGCTGTCCTTCTGTAAGGGTGGAAGTAACTCCTTCCATAGGTGATTTCAGAAAGAAATGAGTTATATCAACCAATCAATGTCCATAGGGCTGGAATTTCAGGATGTGATACAGGCAAATAAATGGCAAGTGCTGAACTTCTAATCAAAGCACCGGTGGGGTTTTTTTTGTACCAAGAGGTAGAAAATACCAATCACATAAATGCAATCACAGTTAAAAGCCAGAAGAGTGACGATTTCCTTCCAGCAGCTCCTCAAGCTGCAGCAATAGCCCTGCAGGCAGTGACTGAAAGAGGAGGAACAGTGGTGTGTTGGAGCCTGAAGAGCACTGGTGGAGCCCAAAGGCTCTGTGCTAACTGCATGAGAAAGCACTGGGGGAATGAGATGGTGAGTTGCTGGGGGGGAGAGTGAGAGTTTGGTCATCTGGTTTTCCTGACAGAGCTAATATACCATGAAAGCATGGCCTTAGGTAAAGAGTTGTGAAGACACTGCATTAAAAAGAGAAGGAAGTCAAGATGAAGGCACATGAGGAAGAGAAGTCTGCAGGAAGTGTAGAACCAAGAACGATGATACCATGAAAAAAATTACCAAGAGAGAAGCCCCTTGCTGCACTCTGCATCAAAGTCTTTCCTTAAGTATACACAAAAGGTTATGTATTTTTTCTCCCATTGCAGAGTAACTGGAAAAGAGATCCAAGTGTGAAAAACAACACTGACTTAGAAGACAGGAAAACCAGAAGGAAGAGAGAAACTAGCAGACACTGACCACCTTGAGAAGGCTGTTCTGGGGCAGCTCCAGCAGATTCATCAGTCATCAAATCTGCCCACTACATTCATCCCAAACCCATGAGGAAATCCTGTTGCAATCTGCCCCAGAAAAGCTACCCTGATAAAGTTCAGCACTGTGCAATAGGACCAGATCGATACGAAAGCTCCTGATTTTTTCTGCAAAATGTAATTTTATGGATTTGTTTGGTGTGTTCCGAGTTGCTCCCAAATTATTTTACGAGAATCCACTTGCAATTGTATCAGCCCTCACTGAAGTCCCAAGAGGAAATGCAAAGAGAGAGGCTAGAGCTAATTCTTGGTACCATTTTCCTTAAGCAAATGGGCTGTGCTGCTTCTTTAAATCAGCATATGCATATCCTGTGCTTGTAGGGTAGGCCTCCTACTACAACACAGCTCTGAAAGTTTGCTTGAGAGTAGTAGTCACAGGTTGCATTCACTCAGAGTATGAGAGCTTTGTACACCTCACAAACTCAGTTCCTTTATGTTTTCCCCTTGCATGAATCTTTTCTCCAGGCTCCGAATGATTACTGAGCTATTTTTACTCCATCCATAGTCACTGTTGCCAAACCTTCTGATTTTATCACAGATTTATGATCTTGGGTCTTCTTAAAGCACCAGCTACTGGAATTAAGAAAGTGAGACTCCTGGCTCCTTTTAGAAAAGAAAATAAAAAAGTTAAGAAGAATTGAAAAGCAGCAATAATATCTAAAGAGCAAAAAGCAAACCCAACAGTCAGTGTTGGGATGCAAACCCTCATGATTTTCAGGCCTTTAATGTTTCTCTTTGAAGAAGACCTGCAGGTAGAAAGAGACAAGTTACTCTACAGGTGAGACCTGCCTCCCCACACCCATATCCCCAAACTACCTCCTACCTACATCTGTATATTCACTGAGGGAGGGAGCACGGGCCCATGTGTCCACCTATTTGTGTACAGAGGCAGGGTCAGCATTTGCTGACAAACTAGCTCCTGAGTCTTCTTTTGGGAGATCTCACTTCCCCCAGGTGGTGAGCCCTTAAAGCCTACCCCTCTGTGCTCTGCCCTTAAAACCTACCTCTCCTTAGGCACCTTTTAGGGGCCTTTTGCTGTTTGATCTGGTTACTCTGTGGAGCAACCAGCTTCACTGCCTAAAACAGGTAACGCACAGCCAAACATTCAGAAGAAATGCATCTACTTGGACATACACCAAAACGACCACCTCATTTTTAGGGCTGAATTGAACTGATCTAAGTTATGATTTGATCATACATGAGATGAAAGTAAAGTGCTGGCCTGTTTAAGAAAACGCATATATAAGAAATAAATATGAGAAAAGTGTATTGAAATTCTTATTTTAATCTACAGTGTAACTCACAGCAATCAAAGCATCTTATGATTTAATTTAGTTCTGAATATTTTGCTCAAATTAACCATGTAAACAGAAAATACTATTGTAACTGGAATCTTATTTTTTTATTGATACCTACAAAATCTAATGCTTGTGAAACACAAGACCCTGATACTTATACCCTGGTTATTAAAAATGAGGAGTTACACTTATTTCCTTTCAAGTCTGACCCAGGAAAAAAGTGGGTATGTGACTTGTGACAGATATTGCAAGACTTCTGTACGTTAATAAATACAGACTATCATTATCTTCACTTTCTCTTTAAGTCTTGTGACTGATTTATTTTTGAACATCACAAGGAGAAAGAAAGTCAAATGGAATAATAAATTAGCTGGTTTTAGTTTATTTTACTGTGGTTTTTTATATCCTGAAACTAACTTCCCGTTTTGAACCTATACCTGAACAACAGCTATTTTACTTCACTTCACTGGCAGATGAGTATTTCTTACAAAACTTAGATATGCAGTGGAAGCTTTTCATTAACATTAATAAAATCCCCAGGGTTTCTTGTTTACTTTTATGGAAAGCAAAGAAAACTTTGTTGTGAAATGTCATAATACACCAGCAGAAGTCCACCAAAATTCCACAAAAAACAGTCAAAATGAGGTCACACGCTAAACCATAATATTTTCACTTAGATTTCTGGGTACTTTGGGGAATGGTTTGATCAAATTTTCACTCTTAATAAAAAGAGGGGCCAAGAGCAATTATTCTTTTTAAATTTAACCACCATCTTCAATTAAACATGATGACCTTACTACATGACAACGATGGCCATCTGACTGCATAAAGTAGTTAAAAAAACATCAGCCCTACCCCTCGACGAGCAATCTCCTTCCTTTGAACAGTTAATCTGCAATGTCAGGAAAGAACATTAACAAGATGATAACAACAGAAAGCCATCCCGATTTGCAGAGCTACCAAACTGGCCGTCCTCTGAAATAAACCCATGGGACCGGAGCCTTAATGCTCCTTTCTGGTCAGAAAATTAAATTATGACTGAGGGAAGACTTTGGTATGTCTATTCCTATTGTCTCTATCTCTTTCAAACTGTAAAAAAAAATAAACCCCAAGCCCTGGGGACTGGAGCACACTATTGAAAGTGGCAGGTATGGCAACTTAATGAGTATCTATTGGTGGAGCCGCAGTAATTGTGTTCACACTTGTCCTCTCTAGTTGTAAGGTAAAAGGCATTAATTGAATCGTTCTGCTGGAATATAATCTAGTTTGTTTTCCTTCACAACACAAAACAGGCTCTTAGGCAGCAATAGGTGGCGGTTTAAACTGTTTCAAGCTAACGACAGCGTTAACTCTCTTCCTCTTTCATGGTCAAGTCCCTGCCAGATAGCAATTATAAAATAATTTGTATTTCTAGTCTGGGTTTGCTTTCTACAGATTTAGTGAGCTGAACTGGCCCAGCACAAGGGCAGGGTGGTGTAAGAGGGGAAAAAGGCAGTGTGGGTCTGGGCAGACTCTGAGAGATAACACAACAAGCAGGCAGGGTCTGTTTACACCCCTGTGGAGTCGCAGAAAGTCCAAGAGACCATTTCAGCTTTTGGCTCTCTGACTCTAAATATACTTAAATGAAGGCTATCAGCAATTTAAACTAAGGAGAAAAAAAGCTGCCCACACAACATTTCCAATCAGCGCGTTTAAGATCTCCCCACTCAGCATGCTTGACTGCTGGGAATCCAAGTGCTAAAGTCTCAATTTTGCCAAGAATTTCTTAGCGCTTACCTCAGCTTTGTGAATTGTCTTCCCAAAACCAGGTACCAGAACTAAAGCGGAGGAATGCTGATCACTGTCACTACATTCGGTGAATCAGCTGAGCTTCAGTCCCCCAGCACCCTGGTCTGCCAGCTTAGGGTGCTAAGCTCGGGATGGTACACAGGCAACTCCCTATGTATGCTTAGACAAGTGTTAACCCCAATTAATGCAAACAGATGACTGCTCTTAACCACTACAAATTTTGGCTCTGAGGTCAATGAGTCTATGGAGAGCTGCCCTCATCTTTGCAGAGATCCCCTGACTTCAGTGAGGCTTTACACAGACACAAAAGTTACTTCACCCAGAGCTCACGCTAGGCTTCACCATGACAAAACCAGAGCACACCTACTCTACCTTCAAAACTAAGCGCTCAGACTTCCTTAAGAACAAAACAAAAATCTCCAGCAAACCCATACTGGCCTGCAAGCAGTGAAGTTAATGAAAGCCAGCTTCCATAACATGCTCTTCCAGTGCTGTAAGTTAAATCCCACTCCACACCCTCCACCAGGCTGGAGACGGAGCTTGCTGTCGGGCTCTTGGGTGATCAGAGCTGCCACCCAACTGCTGTCGAACAGGACGGAGGACACTCAACCTCCTTTACAGGTGCACTCAGGTGGTTCTTGCTCTCCTCTAGGAAGCTGCTGTTTTCATGAACAAAGATGTCAAAAAAACCACCTAAAATTTTGCAGTCAGTAGAAAAAAAAAAGGACAATATTACTGCTGGGATGAAAGGGAAATTAACAGTGTAATCACCTGAAAATGCTACGGATAGGGTAAGAAAAGTCAGTCACTTTTCACTACAGTTAGTTGCATCCTGAATTTGATAATGACTTTACGGGCAGTTCTAATAAGATAAATAATTT
The DNA here is from genome assembly GCF_000695765.1 of Mesitornis unicolor. NCBI lineage: Eukaryota > Metazoa > Chordata > Aves > Mesitornithiformes > Mesitornithidae > Mesitornis > Mesitornis unicolor. Next base: position 128,090 of record NW_010207778.1, read on the forward strand.
AGCAAGAAATACTAAAGACTAAACATATTCTTGATACTTAACTCTGGCTACTCTTCCTAAAATACTGTAAAGAGACATGCTTAGGGCAAGCCATGTGATGACAGAACTGCACTGACAGCCTGCATGTAGAAATATGACAGCAAGCAAGGCCAGGAAATCACTGTTGTTCTATTAATGTGTACTTTAAAGAGCTCTTGACCACGGAAAACAAATATACACTAGAACAATTTGTAGAGTAGACAGGCTCTGTCTCACACATTCTCTTGTGCTTCGGTGTCAGGAGATTATCAGCTCTCAGAGGGAGGGGACTATGGATTTCCCCATTTTTCATATTGCTCCAATGTACATCTTGCCACTGATACTGTCAGTACTGAAGAATTTGCAAACCCTGGCTTTGGAACGAAAATAGATGTTAGAGTCCTTCTTCCTCTTTCACACATATACCCTAATGTGTAGTCAGAAGCTACAATAGCTAGCAAAAACCTCATGAAATAGTATGTTCATTTCTGCTTAAGATAAAAATACAATGTTTATTGGGGAACTGCAGCCTATCATAAAGCAGTGTGGTTAGCCACAGGCTGCGAAGGTTGAAATAAGATAGTGCAATATAAGACAAAGACTTGAGAAGTGAGCAATAAAACTGAAGTTTTTAAATCCTAGGAAGCTGGCAAAACCCCAGCTGTACAGCACAGAGGGACTAGATGACTCGAGAGTCTTCTTTGAGAAGCTGCAAAGGAAGTCACACTTGGAAAGCATGCTGTGGGCTGAGGTATTTGCCTGGCAAGCCTTGCCCAGTTCAGCCTTTTGTGGCAGGAAGTTCCTCTTCCACCGAAATTTACTTGTTGTTTTTCCTCCCCCCCACTTTCTGGCAGACAATAGCAAAAGTATAAGCAAGGTGCATAAAAGAAAGACTGGCAGCATCTAAACTGCCCAATGTTCTCCACCTCACCTCAACTCCACTTAACTGATACCGTATTTGTTTTCAGGGCTGAGTCTCCAGCTGAATTTTCAATGTTGACGTGCTCAACAGAGAAATCAAAATGAACCAAGGGTGAAGGCTAGAGAAACAGAGCAATGGTAAAATCCTCAGCCTTGCAAGTGAAGAGACTGAGAGCCTTAGGAACAGTCACCCCCATTCAAGGCATCCAGCACCTCCTCCAGTTGAACACCCTGCTTTCTCCTTTTCCATCTTCCGTGTTTCTTTAGTCCATGCACGCATCACCCCACTATCATTAGTAAGTGGAAAAAAACGCTTTGCTGACCATCAAACTCAGCAATCTATGAGACTGAACACCTGGTGTAAATCTTTTCAGTGGGAGCACTCCTGTTACCTCTTCCTTCTAACTCTGATCGTCACCATCATCAGGAACCAGCAGTCAACAGCTTCCTTCCGAGAAATACTGAACACCAGGAGACTGTTCCAGCCTTGGGATGAGTAAGAAGGGAGGACTACATCTCTTCCCTTCAACACAGATCACTTAAATCTGTTTTGTATGATTGCACATAATCTTCCCGTTCCTGCAGCACAACACATTTTAAAGTCTGTTGGACACATTCATCTTTCCCTTTTCTTAACAGAAGATGAAAGCCTCAGTCCTCTGAGATAGCTTTTAATTTTCTATCTAGATTATAATCAGTTTACATCCTTCTATCAAAACTGTTCATTAGCTTAAATGCCTGCTTACTTGACTCTACCCTGGCTTATTGGTTACTCATAACCTTCCTTCACATTCACTTTCCTGGGTTAATCAGACAAACATTCCTGGTGTACTCACATAGATAAGCTTTGTTCTTTTCCAGTAACCCTCCCGGGTGTATTTCTGTACAAGTTCCTCTTTCCTGGACGTGGTTTGTCAGAACCGGACACAGGAAAGTCTCACCACTCACCCAGAAGCTTGACTGTGTGTACACCACGATCACATTTATTTTGTCACAACTGCATTAATTTGGCAGCTTTCTTTCATCGTTGACTAATAAACCCAGGCATCTTCCCATTACTCTGCTGGAGGTTTCCTGGATTTATACTACAAATGCTTACTAATCTGTACATGCAGTGCCTTGCATTTTGTGCTATTGCATGCTCTTGTAGGTGCATTTCTATTATTTGAAGGTCTCAGGTCACCAACAGAAATGAGATTATTTATTGAAACTATTACTCATTTCTGATTAGACTGACCAAGCTCTGCAACATTTACAAATGGATTCTGACAGTCCTGTAAAAAACAAAAGCCCTGTGTATCTCTTTGGTATTGAATGTACCTACATCACACAGATGTGTAGGGTCTTCACTTTGCTTTGGGGGTTTTTGATTACGTGGGCATTGTGAGAAACCAGTAAATAATCTTTCTTCTAGATAGACCAAAGCTCTACCAAGATAAATTTGGTTTGAAGCTTTGCAGTTAAAAAAAACCCCAACAAACCAAAATCAACCAAACAATACAGAGAGGAAAAGCTAAACCGTAACAGCAGAAGGCCCAAGCAAAACATGAGAAAGCTTAAAACACTGCACATGGCAAGCATTTAACCAAAAGACTCAAGAGAGAGGACAAACAGGCTCCAAAAAGCCAGAAATACATTTGCCACTCAGGAGTTCCCAGTTAGGTGTGGAAACATGAAAACAGGTCAAGGAAGCAGAACTGGACTTTTCTGGATAGCAGGCTGATACCCTAGGCCTCACCTAAGATGAGGAGATGACACTGCAAAGGGAAGAACAGCACAGTACGAAATGCAACCCCTGGAGTGAGCTCCTTTTCTGACTGCTTTGGGACAGTATCAGAACAGCAGACAAATGGCTCTGGCTGAACCGTAAGCCTCTAATGGAAATAAAGTCCTTTCTCCCAGTAACAAATAATTCTAAGAAGTGATGTTTGAGAAAATAAATGAAGGGCTGAGGAGTCTGTCTCACAGTAGAAAGACAAGCATACAAATGTGAGCATCTTTCTAGAGTAATACTGGTTCCTGTAAGAAGTTGTTTATACCTCCTCATAAAAACATCTTCAATTTCATTACTGTTTATATGAAGTAATTTCATCAAACTGTGCTACCATCTTTCCTGGCCCTCAGCCTCTCTTGGAATAAGAAGGCAAGCACTCGTTAGTAAAAACACATGTAACGGCATCCCTGAAAAGTGCACTCCTGCATGACGATCACCGTGCATTCAACGGGAACACTCACAGGCTCGGTGCGCTACGTTTTATAAATCCCATTTATTTTTATAGACACGAATGGGATTAACAAGGCGGCCTCGGGCCCTCGGCGCGCCCCGCAACGGCCCGG
>NW_010207779.1:0-9231 GCF_000695765.1 Mesitornis unicolor
TCTCTCTCTCTGACCCTTAAATGGAGACACATTAGTACCCTTAGATCCCCACTGCTCACAAGGCACATGCTCTGCATTTGGTGTATAGCCATAGCAAAACTGGTTTAGTTTCCTATGAAGGATCCCTAGTTTGTGTGTATCAGAGCTGCTAACCAAACTAATGTATGGAAAGTAGAGATGTCTGGGATTTTTCTTTAGTCAAATAAACTTACAAATACAGATTGAATGTGGCATCTGTCATCTGAATAGTGATGGAGAACACTGGAGACTGGTTAATAGATCCATGGCTGAAACATTATGAGCAGTACAGTCATTTTTTTATTCAGTAATACTACAATTATGAGTTTACTGTTAATAGTTTAGGATTTGTGAACAGATTTTAAAATGCCTTCCAGTACTTTTAAATGCACTTAGTGATCCTTTTCACCATATGAGTTAGAATGTTACTGCAATGGTGTTTTATTTTTTAAAGGGAAATTTTATTTGTTTTGAGCTATTTGTAAAGTCAATAAACAAGTTAAGAAAGAGCTACAAAACAGTGGAACATCAAGAAAACACTTTATGGTGGAGATTTGTTTACATCAAAGTTTGATCACTTAGATCAAAGGTAAATGAAAAAATAAAAGCTGCAAATGAAAAAAGGATAAGCTAGAACACTGGACATTGCCAAAGCAAATGTATTTTCTGACTATATACTGCTGGAATTATACTTCTATGTCTTTGTATTTCCCACTTCATTTATCAGAATTTTTTCTTCTTGTAGTATTTCAAACACAACAAAACCCTCCGAAAGATACAGAATCTTGCAGAAGAGCTTTCTAATACAAGGCACTGAAAGGGCTGAGATAGTTATCCAGGTAACTGGAGTGGTGGTGTGGTTTGCTGATAATGTTTTGCCTGCCAGCAGAACCCCACTAAAGGGATCTGTGCCTCCAAATCTGATCTAGATTACTTGAGTAATTTTGGGCAAATCATTTCACCTGATGGGGAGCTACCATTTTCTCTGCCTCTTTTCTGCCACTTTATTTCAAGGTATTTGTTTTATGTAATATAGCAGCATGAAGCCAGTTTTTTTTAAAAAATCAATATTTGAATATTAAAGAATATTTTCAATCATTAATAATTTTTGTGAACTTAAATTTCTTTTATATAACAAAAACTTAAAACCAGCATGATACTAGCTGTTTGAGTGTCGTGCCCTTAGAAATTTCTTGAAAGTTTTCTTTTACTTAGTGCATAGGAATAATGACATAATATTGTAATAAAAAATAACAGGGAGCTTCCTTTTACAGACAAACTTCATGTGGCTGCATAGCATTCTCCAAAGATATGAAATTAAATCCTCGTTTGGACTATTTTAGAGCTGACAATCCATCAAACAGACAATTGCTTAGAGAAAACTTTGCACTACTGTTGGGTTGAGCCGTTACTATAGTACTACTAAGAGGAATCTTTCTTACTTGTTTTGGTCTATAAATTAAACAGAGGTGTAACAACTTCCTCAGTGAAATATCTAGTTCCATAAGCAAGGAATTGATGAAACCTGCTATCCAAATCGTCATACAAGAGGAGATAGTTTGAGAGTTCAGACTGATTTTGTTAAAGTTTTGTCTGTGTACGCTCTCTGGTCTCTAACAGGACAGAAATTCATCCTATTGCTGTTACATCTCTGAAGACTTCTGGAAAAGCCACTTGCAAAACTTTTCTCAAAAAAGTCCTGCCACTCCTGTTTGTTTCACCTGCTGGAATGGCCTTGCACAGATACCTAATGAAATGGGCAGACAAACATCTGAAAATAAAGTCAGTAAAGACATTTTCCACTTTATTTATCTTTTTGTGGTCACACAAGATTGAGAAATTGTTCGCTATAACATTTCTGTGTAAGCACAAATACATCTGTAATTGTCTTAGCACTTATCTTTTACAAGACATATCAATAAGTAAGAAATAGTTTTTGTAGAGATTTGGTGTATGTAGAATCCCCCACCCCCACAAACTGCTTTTGAAAGTGATAAAGCACAATTATGGAGTCACTATGGGAAAGACTACTACAGTCAGTTGCTGTAAAAAGCAGTAGATGTAAAATGTTTCCAAAAGTAATTGAATGTAATTTTACTCTGTAGTACATATGAGTCTTTATAGCTCTTCCTAAGTAAATGCTCTGGGTGAGTTCATCAGAAGAAGAAAACAATATTGTCCAGCAGGGTAATTAGGAGGAGAGAGAATAGGTCCATAAGGTTGCATAAATGTTATTCTTATAATGTTGCCAATTTTAGGGCTGCTGCTAAAGCAGCCCAGATGGTTTTCTCACTTGCTTTCAGTTATTTCAAAGGGTCTACAAGTAGAGAAGTCTAAACGGTGCTGTTTTGTCCCATATCCAGAAACAAGAAAGAATAGTATGAAAGTTCTCACAAAGAAACATGCTTCTTTGTGTATTTCTAATCAGATTTTTTTTCAATATGATTTCAAAAGTACAGCAGTGTGTGGGAGAATCTGCCTATACAGTAGGTGTTCTGGTGCATCTAGTGTGCTAGATGGCAAAATTTACAGCACTATTTGATATTGATCTCATTTACCTGTCTGTAAATACTGGTATGCTTGTACTGACTAGGGGTAAGCCCAAATTGTAATAGAAAGACTAAGAGAGTGTGAATTGAGAATGAAGGGGAAGGTTTGGTTGTGGCAGGCACCAGAAGGGAGACACAGCAGGGACAAAGATTTAAGCAGAGCCTGCATCGCTGGCACCCACATTAGCAGGTCATCATCAAGATTCCAGCCCATCTACCTGCAGTTTCTCGTAGGACAAATGGATCTCAAGACAAAGAATAGTGAATGATTCACAGAGGTGGGACACAATGGAGACACAAGTCACTGTCAGCTTAAAGAGGGTACAGAAAAGCATACCTGAAACCTCCACATGGTTACCAGACTAAGAAGAGCCTTGGGAGGTGAGGAGGACTTAAAAGCTGACTTTGCTTGTCTGTCAGGACATCACAAGGGACCTAATAGCTGGACACAAGCATTGCAGAACCCAGTGGCTGACTGGACGCTTGAACACTCATCTCTGGTGCCTGACAGCTGGGCAGACTTACCAAACACCACATTTTTCTGGTGCTTGTGACTGTGAGACTGAGAGATCGCAATCTGTTTTATTTTAGTTTTTACTTTAAATAAAACCATTTTCCTCTCCTGTAATGTCTCACATTGGTACCAGCTGCATTGCTGATCTAGTGTTGGAGCAGCATGACTCATGAGCATGCATCCTTCCTTTACCTGTATTCACTTCTTTTTCTGAGACATCATCTGGAATTATCACCAGAAACTCCTTGTCTTAACAATTATGGACCCTTGGCTTGAGAAGTAAGGTTACCAGTCATGACTGCCTCCCAGTCATAGTGTGTGACCATAATGGGATAAGGTTTAACTGGAAGCATGTCTTGTTTACTGTAAAAAAACAAAAACAAAAACAAAACCAGATAAAATATTTTTTTCTTTTTCCTGGGACTTGTAGAACTTTCACTCAGCTTGTGTGTATACAGCCAGTTTTATTTTAAAAAAGTTAAATGTGACTAGCTGAATGAATGTATTTTCAGAAGTTACTTAGTTTACATCAATGTCTTTAATATTTGTGATTTTTTTTACATTATTTTCCACCCATATGCAAAAACAATGACATATCTGAACTCTTCAGTAAAATTTAGCAATTATCTAAACTTCAATAGGCACTGCTGGTTTTCACATTCAAGTTAAACTAAACTTGTCAATCACCTATATATCAATCATCTCTTCATTTTTAGAAAAAAACAAGCAATCTATTGTTTGTTATTTGTAATTACTTTGAACTATCCTAGACTGGCATTTTCTAGGCATTCTGGAAATTATCCCTCCAACTGATTGTTAACCTCCATCCCTTGATTCAAAACCATGATTGTTATCTTTTTGCTTTGAATGAAACATTCAGGAAGTGCTTATTGTCCTTGTTAATCCATGCTGTAGCTGACTTTGCTGTTTCTATCCTCAAACCCTGCTAGAAAATAGCGCCATTGTCTGAAAAAAAATAAAGATAAAGCATCTCTTGTTATCTCATGTCCCTCTGTAATAAATGGCAATAAAGTCATTATACCATGCATAGCTATGAATCAGTTTAACAAGCAAGTTTTATTGAAACTGCTGATTATATTTGTTGTAAGGGCATTGGTCATCTGCTTTTTCTGTAAACAAGCGTGTAACTCCAACTATTCTGCCTGTAAAGGACTTCTATGCCTCCACATTTGTTTCATTGCCCTATTTTTGAAATAAAAAAGAGAGGATTTTTATTTTTAATATGTCTGGAACACAGAAAATTTTTTTTCAATTTTTTTTTAAAAATGGATGCAATTCAGGATAAATGGATGGTATGATACAGACTTCACTTTTAGTACTTGGGGACACAAAACTGATGTGGAGGAGAATGCAAAGATATCAGAGTGTGGAAGAGAAAAGTTAGAGGTTCAGATTTCATTATAAGCCCTCTGGCTTTCTACTGAGCTTTCTGATTTTCTCTGCACAGACAGAACCATAGAAAAGCCTAGTGTTAGATATCTTTGCCCGGTTTTGCTCTCTGTGTCCTTTCAAGATGTTTCCTTCTTTGTGCAGTGAACATATGGTCTTCTTCCCGTGATTCCTTGGCAATGTACCACACAGGATTGCCAGATACAATATGCAATGTCTGATTCTGTGTGGTCAAATTCCACACCCTAATTCTATAGTCCTCTCTTAGTTTTTGCAGTGGCTCTTCCAAATGCCTGCACAGCTATAGTGCATGCAAAGGTACTTCACAGGCACTCTGCTGGTCTACATATGAATAAAGTGACTTCACATCACAATGTACCTAACTTTCACAGCTGAGTGTTTGTTAAAGTGTATGCACATGATTCTTCTCTCCATGTTTCAATTCTAAGATTTCGGCAATGAATATAAATCTATAGTGCATATACATTTATAGCTATATGTATGTGTGTATATATATATTTATATGCATATATATATATATATATAATTTCAGTTTCACTGAAACAGAAGTGACTATTTCTATTCAGACTGAAAGTTCAGAAGAATTGCAGCTCTTTCTTTCTCTTTTTAAACTCCTTCAGCTTAACATGTCCTCTCTCTTTTCTCAGAAAATTTCAAACTCCTGAGTGCTCAAAAGGCAGCCAGGGGAGGGAAAGGAGGACAGCAAATTTCTTCCTGAAAGCTGCATGGAGAAGTCAGTGCAAAGGCTCTGTGTGTGCTCCATCCAAGCCATGGTAACAGACTGTGCATACAGTCATTGGCCGCCAGAAATAGGGGAAACGCATGAGCTCTGCATGTACGGATGCAGTTCCAACCTTCTGCTGACATATGGTAGTACTTCGTGGGAATTAGATTGTACTTCTGAGCCCCAGAACTGCTGCCAAGTTGCCAAGCCACCCATGCAAGATAAAAATCTTGCAGTTTATTGGCCTTCCCAAGTTTATTCCATATACTCTGAACTTTTCTGTTTATACAATGGATTTTCAAGATAAAAATAATTGGCTAGTACTCATTCCTGCAAAGTATCTTATACCTGGACAAGAGTGATAAATAATAATTGAATTTCATTCTTCTTGGTGCTGATAAAATGTGCAAAATTGTGGCACATAGGGAAATTCAGGAGAATAAAAAAGGGAAGCTTCAGAAAATGGTAACGTGAGTACACTTTAGCATAATATAAAGTAATTCCAAAGTGGATGCTTAGAAAATGCTGGATTTTATGGAATTCATAGCAGAAGTAGTTCTTAAAGACAGATTTGTAGAAAGGTTAGCAAACATAATGATTTTAACACTTGCATGTAAAGGCAGACTTCGGAGAAATTGCTTGTGGGAGAAACAGGTATGTGAGAAATCATGGCTGCCGTGGTTGAAATTCTTAAAGTACTATTGGTACTTTTGTGTGAAGGCTAACATCTTAGTCACAGTGTGAGAGGGGCCTATTGCTACTTTGGTACTTGTAGAAACAGCCTGAATCAAAATATTTTGTTAGTGGTTTATAAATCTGCTCTGATTAACAAAATTATTTTTGACATGGTTTTTTTTTTTCCTAACAGCATGACACTGCTAAAAAGGTGAAAGGCTAGTTTGGACACTCTTGCTGTTACAGTCCTTTCAGGGAGGCTGTTAAAGGAAATATTATCATTCTGATGAGGCAAAATTTTAAATTAATTAAATGAGACATTCCCTGCCTTTTCATTTGGGTTTGGAGTATGAATCTGTTTTTAGTGGTTAACTGGTTTTACCGACTGTACCAATAGAATTATAGTTAGAGAAAATCTATGGTAGTATATATATTCTTTCTTAGATATAGGAGTAGTATTGGTGCCTCTAATTGTACAGAAGGATGTAGTGCTGGCTAGAAGTGCATGATCCAGCTCTAGCTATGTTAACCTATACATCTGTGATATGACAGCCATGTTTGCAGACACTAACAGGAACTGCTGCTCAGCAAGACTAATGAGAGTGATCTGACTGCCTTATTAACATGACTGTAATGTTTTTTATAGTAGACGTAGCTTGTGCAGATAACTCTATACACCACCACATTGGATTGTGCAGATGTAGCCCTTGAAAGGGCTATGTGCTACACGAATCCTGATGGGACAGAAGACTTACAAGACAAAAGGTCTGAACAACATCCTATCTGATTTCCTTTCACAGCCTCAGGTAGCAAAATAATTTTTTCTTACCTGTTTCCTCTTATCAGTTCAGTTTTGTTTACTTGGGCAAACAAAGTTTTCCTGTCTTGGGCAGGAACAATAGATGTAGTAGTACTGCAAAATGGGATAAGATGGGCTGACTCTGCTTAAGAATCAGGAGTTTGAGCACGATCCTGAAAGAACCACCTGAGTGATAGCTCTTAGAGGCTGACTTGTCAGCACACTTCCTGATGTGCCTGCAGAGCCAACCACAGTCACTCAGAAGAGAGCTGCGCTGTGTCATGTGGACATGTCATCCTGGGCTGGCAGAGTGGTGCAGAGTGCTTTTGTACTGCGCTCCACCGTCTGGTGTAGACACCCTCTGTGTGCCTCATGCAATGTCACAGCTCTGAACAGTGTCACTACTTTGATAATAATGCATGGAGTTATTATTCTTTCTCTGTTATGAATATGTTTCACTTTTTTTTCACTTTGATGGGAAGGAAAGCAGATGTGCTTGAGAGAGTCTATAAACTTGACAAGACAGTTAAAAAGAGGGAAACACAAACAAAATAGGAGACCAGATGAAAGAATGCACAGAGGGAGCATAAGAATTTTCAGAGCTTAACATCTTCTAGTTTCAGATCAGGCTACTGCTTTGTCACCATGTTTCTTCCTGCACTATTAAACACTCAAGAGTAACATCAGATTTTCAGTCTATTCCGCAGAGGTTTTAGTCATGCAACATTTGAAATCAGGTGGTCAAACTCAATGCCTTGCTGTAGAAAACATCCCAGAGCTCCAGTCATTTGTTCTACTAAGGTAGTTTCAAATTAAATAAATTTGAACAAAATCTGCTGCAACTTTGTCAAATGTCAGCACATAGAGAAGCTTAAAGCTATAGAGTTATCATCTTGGGGAGCACTCACTGATAGCTTTCCTTGCTTTGATGCTGGTGAAATCGGTCTGTCTTACAAAATGAATTTGTTACTTGAGTTATTTAGACTAAATTCAACTAACTAATGTTAGTTACCATAAAGGTAGAGTGCTGGGCTGAGTAGGAGTATCAGTGAGAGAGATGGAAGCATAAACACCTTGTCCAGCTGCTTTTTATTAAGTGATTTGCTCATAGGTTGGAAAAAAAGAAGGAAAAGGAGATAAAATTAAATGTTGATGTTGTCTTGACTGATCTGCAACCCTAGCAGAGAAAATAATGTTTGTGTTCCCAAGTAACATTTTGGGAAGAGATTAGATGGGAGACAGGAGTACCTTCAGTCTTCATGCTGGTCATTGTGCAATATGAAAACCATATATTGTGCTGTCATCCGACAGAGCTGACTCGTGAAAAACATATGTCTTGTAGAGCCACAGGAATTCCATTGTCAGCAAGCTAAGCATGAGCTGATATAAATTCAGAGAAAGATAACTCAGTCTCTCTCTGTCTGAACATGATTATTTTGGTTTTGCTTATTTCTCATGAATGATCCTATTTTATATTCCAGATACCTGCCCACCATAATTTAACTTGAGGAAAATATTTTTTTTTCTGTTTTATTAGAAAGATTTAGGAAGTTAGAGATTAGATACTGGATTTTGGAGACCATGCTGAATCAAAGGTGTCTCACTTGTCTGAAGGAGAAAGGTGTTTCTTTTTTCTTTTCTAGTTTTTTGCAAATTAACTGAGTCAACCAGACATTATGCTGGCACACAATCCAAGACACACAGAGTGACTGTGGAGTAAGGTGAAAAACATGCTGAAGGCATGTGGGCAATAATATTTAGAAAAAGCACAATAGTACCAAACCAAGATATTTTCTCCATCTGCAATATCCCTCTGTATCAGAAATTGATGTGCATGGTTTCTCTTTACTTTCTGGTTGCTCTGAGAAATACAGGTAAACCAGAAAAGGAAGTCAAAGAACTTCACAGTGTACACTTCAGTGTCTGGTGAAACCCAGAAGGTTTAATTGTCAAGTACCTGAACAGCATGGCATGCCTGGTCCTTGTGCTCCTGATTGTCCTGGCTGGGGACCTTTCTAGACCATGCTGCAGCTTCCTTCTCACTTGTGTACTTCAGGGTTCTTCCTAGAGCCTTGGTGACATGAGGGTGAGGAGTAGGGAGAATGGTGGGCTTCTGGTGCCAGGTAGAAGGAGCTAAAAAGCATTCTAGATCTAGATGATTTAGACCTAGAGTATGATGGTATGAAGGCCCAATTCTAGATAGGTGGAACAGTACAGTGTGTTGACACAGAAAGATGTGGTAAGTCAGATAGAGGAGAAAAATATATTTCAAGTTAGTGAGGATGCCAGGTTCCAGTAGCAAGAAGTTTACCTGAGACAGCATTTCTAAAATGGTCAACGCATTATGCCCTCTTAAGCATAATCACAGAATCACAGAATCTCAGGAGTTGGAAGGGACCTCGAAAGATCATCCAGTCCAACCCCCCTGACCAGAGCAAGATCACCTAAACTCGGTCACACAGGAATGCGTCCAGGTTGGCCTTGAATGTGTCCAGAGAAGGAGACTCCACAGCCTCTCTGG
>NW_010207779.1:9272-22802 GCF_000695765.1 Mesitornis unicolor
CATGGAACCTCCTATGTTCCAGCTTGCACCCATTGCCCCTTGTCCTGTCATTGGACATCAGAGAGAAGAGCCAGGCCCCTTCCTCCTGACACTCACCCTTTACAAATTTATAAACATTAATGAGGTCACCCCTCAGCCTCCTCTTCTCCAAGCTAAAGAGACCCAGCTCCCTCAGCCGCTCCTCATAAGGGAGATGCTCCACTCCAATCATCCTTGTGGCCATGCGCTGGACTCATTCAAGCAATGCCCTGTCCTTCTTGAACTGAGGGGCCCAGAATTGAGCACAATATTCCAAACACGGTCTCACCAGGGCAGAGTAGAGGGGGAGGAGAACCTCTCTCCACCTACTAACCACACCCCTTCTGATACACCCCAGGATGCCATTGGCCTTCTTGGCCACAGGGGCACATTGTTGGCTCATGGTCATCTTGCTGTCCACCAACAGCCCCAGGTCCTTTTCTGCCTGGCAGCTTTCCAGCCACTCATCTCCAAGCCTGCAGCGCTGCTTGGGATTATTGGGACTGAAGTGCAGGACCTGGCACTAGGCCTTGTTGAAGCTCATCCAGTTGGGCTCAGCCCATTGATTCAGCCTATCCAGGTCCCTCTGCAGAGCCTTCCTACCCTCAGGCAGATCAACACTCTCTCCCAACTTAGTGTCATCTGCAAACTTGCTGAGGGAGCACTCAATCCCCTCATCCAGATCATTGATCAAGATGTTAAACAGGACTGGCCCCAAAACAGAGCCCTGGGGAACTCCGCTTGTGACTGGTTGCCAACTGGATTTAGCTCCATTCACCACAACTCTCTGTGCTCGGCCATCCGAGCATAAGAACATGCTTTAACTCTTATATTCATTGGATCCACCTTCAGATGACATTGTTTTACCAGGTGTCTTATCTGTGTGTGAGTGCTTGTCTGCCCTTGGCACTAGTTGCAAACAGGCTATGGAACTGACTGTCCAGGCTCACTGGAGGCTGCACCTCTCAGCTCCTTGCTACCAAGCTAGCTAAGCTACACTTTTCATCATCATCCTTGTGGCACAACCAGGGCAATTTACAGTTTCCTGGAAACCATCATAAATTACTAGTCAAAGCACTAACTGTGCTGGATGTCAAATATTTGTCCCACAGTGGTCTCTAATTCTCTCTCTCTTTTTTTTTTTTTAATAATCTTGGTCTTCAGTTGACAAATCTCTTCTGTGTTTCTCTTCAATTATTATTTTTTCAGTTTTCTCTCATAAGACAGCAGAGAGGAACGTGTGTTTAATTATGTAACTGCCACTCAATATCTCATTCATTTTGAATTATGAAATGGAGGGCGGGAATTACGTGTTTTTTGAAAAGATTAATAAAAATTCCTCTTGTATATGCTCTAAGTTTTTACAAATCTAGTCTTGGAGTAAAATGCCAAATAACCCTACAATTGTTAAAGCATAACTAATGATTGTACCTATGTGCCTTAATGTGAATAAAGGGAAGTTTTCTCATTTGCTGTTATTACAATGCTTAAATGGTTATTTTAAAAAGCCAATGTATAGTGAAGCAAAATCCCCAAATTAGCTCAACTTAAAGTATTAAGAAAAGGTTGCATATGTTCATTAATTGAATGTCTCTTTGTATGAAACAGATCTTTTCTGTAGCAAAAAATCAAAATATTTTTAAAAAATTGGTTTAAGATAGACATAAGCACATCTAACAGAAACAGAAAACATCACAAAAGTAATACATTAAAAAATGAATTTTCAACAGATGCTTTTTACAACATTTATTTTATGTAAAGGTTTGTCTGTACATTTAATATCACCAGTCTGAAAAAATTGTCTATAATTTCATAGCTTTAGCCAGCTTATTCTGTTTTGTATACACAAGTACTGTTCTGCAGCAGCATGAAGCTCTGAAAACAAGTGTTGCATGACCAGAATACATTTGAATGAAGCTGGTCTTTGCGTTGCACCGCATATATTGGTGAGTAAGAGATAAACATCCCAGGTGTGATTGTAGTAGAGGCACTTTTTTTAAGTTATGCTTTATCTGCAGTACAGTTCCATGAGTAAACAAGTGTCTATCCAGGAAAGCACAGCTCTCTTTATTAAAATGCTTTGTACAGTATAAGCCCATCTTAGATACAAGCAAACCAAAGTAATATGATTTTACAAATACAAATTCACATGTCTTGGTCCTGGCTGTTAAACTATTCAAATTGCCAGCATTTTGAAATACAGGTGCCTTAGGCTGAAAAGTGTGTCATTTTCTTCATGCTACATTTTGACGGTTATAACGATAAATATCTCTATTTTATGCAAGAGTGGAATAGAAAGAAGCTCAATTTCTTTAAGAAATTGCAACATCTGTCAGTTCTTGATCAAAGATACAGCTCCTTAACAAGAGTTTATCTCTCCAGTTGAGTAAAATTACTTTCAAAGATACTCTTAAATATAACTAGTAATCTTCAGATTTACTATTAAGCAACCCTTCATAATGTTAAAAGGATTTAAATAATAACAGTAGAAGATTTCCTTCTTGATAATATTCAGGCTAACTGTAATAATGTTTATACATAATTTATATGTTTATTTATGTGAATATACTAATAATAATGTATAAATATATAATGTAAATATGGAAATATAAATTCTAAAGAATATGCAGTTTAAGCTATATCTACTTATTCTTTTTAAAAGAAAGTACCGCACAGGGGAAATGTTAAAATCTGATAAATGTATGTAGGGATTTTTTTCATAGTATAACTGATTAATTTGTTTCAGCATTACAACAGCTTATACTGGTGTCATTTGAGCAATATTAATTAAAGAATGCACATGAGCTTGATAGTGGTTAAGTTTCAGTGACAGAGCCCATTGCCTACACTGTTAACTGACAGTAACTTACTGTCTCTGCATTGTCCAGCATTCTGCATCCATCCTCTTTTCTTACATTTGGTATGTAAACTCTTGTTCAGTTTGTTCATATTACAACTCACATTAGTACTGGGGAACATTTCTGTAAAACTTTAAACAACTGGCAAAAGTATGTCGAATAGTAGCAGAATCCAAGCAGTCTATCACTTAGAGAATACTATTCAGATATCCTATTTGGAGTGAAAAGCTCCTTATTATCAGTCTTGCTGAAGCTAAAGAGGAATTCATAACTTGTAGTTATGGTAGAGAACATAAGCTGCAATCAAACACCATAATATCATAGTGCTAGGCTCTATACAGACACATGATAAATACTGTCTCAGCCCTTAGAACTTTATAGCTAAGTAATGTGCTCTATTCTCTATAGCATTGAACAAGAAAAATCTGTTTGCAAAGGTCTTTCTACAACAGAGATAGCTTGTTAACCTAAAGATGGCATTTTCCCTGGAGTAAAAGGATTTAGAGTGTATAACCTACTTTGTGCTTCTACTGGCACAGAGAATATAGTCCTTCAGGCAAAATTCAGAAACTTTTATTTTGTTTTTGTTATCTCTCATTTTATTTTGTAACTCTTTTTGTCCTCTTCTTCTGTGTCTCAATTTACTGGTCAAGATGTGTTATAAGTACATAGGCACCTAGGAGAAAACTGGTATGTTCTTTCAATTATCAGGTTATTTTATGTTTGTTTTCATAAAAAGACATTAATTTTAAACTTCAAAACAAACAAAAAAACCCCACCAACACCCTGGTTGTGCTTCTACATCTGTATTTAATTTTTTTTTAAGCTGCTTGAGTTCATATGCAAAAGAGGATAACATATTGTGGCTTTGAAGTGATACACCGATTGAAGCTGTCAAACTCAGTTCCCTATCATAAGGAGGTAGTTAACCGGAATGGCTTTCCTAGAAGAAAAGGCACCAGTTTCATGACATCAACAAAGGCTGCATAGGCCTGAGGGAAGGCATGCCTGAAACCCACCTCTCACTGGACTTCACCTCACCTCCACAGCATTATTGGAGAGTGGCTTGTCCCAAAATGAACAGCATGTCTGTTTCAGAGGCACAAGCTACCTTTAAAAAATCCTGTTTGCATTCAGAATGTCATTTTTTTCCCCATAAAATGTGTTGATTTAGTGCTCTTCAGTGTCTAAGATTTGGTGATGTGACACAGTGTTCCTCTTCAAAGAGTGGTATAGTGCTCAGGTAAAACTGTGATTTGAAGATCAATATCATTAATTACATTTTCTGCTACACCGCCCTGATATTTGTCTTATTCAATTCTCTTAAATGTAATTGGAGAGGGAGGGCTGTGTATCATATGTATATGAGACACATATCTATGTGTATCTTGTGTGTAAATGGCAAATATTTATTATCATCCAAAAAGTTGGGTTGTTGACTTCAATGCTCTCCTCAGTGTGATAATTAAGCTCATTTCTCTGGTTTCACAAACCATGAAAAGAGAGAGGCAATTCCTGTTGCATTGTTTTCTACACAGCTTCAGAGAACAGGAATGAAAAAAATAAGAAAAAATTTGTACACTCTTATGAGAAAACTTTCAGAAGGAAAGAGCTCTAGATTTCAGTTTGTGTTCCTAAAATCACTTGTATAAAATAAATAAATGAATTGGCAAAAATATGCAGTGTGGGAGGCTTTACTGGTGAAATAGCTTTCCTATTGAGTTACATATTCCTACTCCATCTCAGAGTCTCTTAACGGATTAATTTGAAATCTTCATTATACTGCTATGGTGAAACAGGCAGGTATGATTTTTCCACCCTAAAGAAGCCTAGTAAACCTGAATCTTGGATGGATATTCTGGTCAGTGAAATGATGAAGGTACATTTCTCTGGCTCTTCCTGTAACAGAAGTGATGTATTTTTCTGCATTGCACTCTCGGCAGTGAAATATTTTAAAATGTGGAGTTCACCTGGATCCTAAATAAGACTTAGGTTGTGACTGAAGCATCATCAGGCATTATTTACTTGGCTATATGATCTGACAGGTATGTGTTGTTGGCACTACATACCAAAAATATTATATATTTTGTAGGTTGTTAATGGATCTAGGTGGAAACCTCACAGTTCTGGTTTTAAGGGGAGTTGTAAGAAATCATCTTATCTGCATGGACAGAAAGCTCATGGCCAGCCCATTCCTCCAGAGATGTGAATCTAGAACAGCAGCCCTCTGGGGGTTGCCAGGGGAAAAGCTGAAGGTTTTCGATAAACATGTACTGAGTTTTAGCAGCTTGCTTGGAATGAGAAGCCAAGGGAAACAGAGCCAAAACATCTATCTCCTGGTATCTGAGATAGACAGAACGGCATTCCCTGTACAACCAAAAGGGTTGATACAGTTTATACTGTATATGGGTAAATCAGCCACTCTCTAACAAAAACTTTGTGAAACAACAGATTTAAGAATTCTCTTTAGCATTAAATTAATACATAAAACAGGAGATACTTCTTAAAAACCTAAGGTACAGCTTCTGTGTACTAGATATTTACCAGTTAATCTGGAAAAGTTATTTAATTGTTCACTTCATTATCTGCATTTATACTTGATGCATAACCAATTCCTCACAGAGATTGTATTGGATCGTAGAAATCAGTGTTGTGCCCAGCCTGGCACACGCTATTGTTTCTGCATGAAGAAATCACCACAGACCTGCGCGCCTTTCTGGCAAAAAAATAAAGATAGAAATTATAGCGTTATTTCTGTAAAAGTAATTTTTTACTACTACTCAATGTAGTCTTCAGCTCACGACTAAAACGTTTTTTCAAAAGGGCGACAAGTAAGCGGATGTAGTTTAAAAGTACAGGAATTCCTACTCTAGCAGAAAACACAGCACTGAATTAGTTTTTTTATTTTCTATGCTTGTCTGGATAATATTTTCTAGATAAAGAGAAAGCATAACATACTGTTTCTGAAATGTAACATCAATGATCAACATTTCAACATCACCAGAATTTTTTAATATGTGTTGTTTTTCCTATGGGACTTCTAGACATACAAGGTTTATTTGCTACTGGCTGCTATTCTTCTACTTAAAACTCAGAGAACAATATTGGCCAATTGGCCAGCTATGAAACATACCACAAAGAGTCCACAGACTGTTAAAACCATGCTTTTTTTTTTCCCATAAATTGATAAGTCCTTTAGAGTTGTGAATAATTACACATGCACTTATATAGCAAAACAGAAACTACTCTGAAAGCATACTTAAATGAGTAATTTAAACATACTTGAGCTTGATTAATCTGACAAAGACATCAAATTTCCAGGATCTGCAGACTGTTAAATGTCAGAGCCTTTCTTCAAGGCTGCATAAATATGGGCATTATTAACATGACAAACAAAGTGAGATTAAACTCAGAAAATCAGAAATATTTCTGTGCATCCCAACCAGTTTTGAGTTTAATTTTTTCCTGGATCTCAGTATTGCCAAGTATGTTAAAAGCCAGCTGAGTGAAAATAAGTAAAGCTAAAAAAAATGATAAGTGGGAAACAAAAGTTTGTTTGGTCTCAAATATCTAATTCTTTTAATGAAGCTGGATGTAGCGGATTCATCACTAACACTGAGAAAAGGTAAGCATTGAAAAAACCAAAGCAGAATAATGAGGTCAAAGTAAGTTAACCTGTAGAATCATAATTCTGAAAGAAAAATCACCATCAAAAGCTGAAAACAAAGAAAAAGCTGAGAAAACCTAAACTAAGACTAATCACAGTGCATCCTGTGACTCTGGAGTACAGGGTGACAATGTGTCTAATTTTAAGAAAAAATTACATTACAGGTAAATTTTTCTGTCCTGTTATAGCACATGCATTTTAACTATGCAGGAAGTTCAGAGGAAAACATGGTATCTGTATATGACAGAGGTGTTGACTGATGAGGAAAGATTACAGAAGTAAG
The DNA here is from genome assembly GCF_000695765.1 of Mesitornis unicolor. Taxonomy (NCBI): domain Eukaryota; kingdom Metazoa; phylum Chordata; class Aves; order Mesitornithiformes; family Mesitornithidae; genus Mesitornis; species Mesitornis unicolor. The sequence goes on from NW_010207779.1 coordinate 16,099, forward strand.
TATGTGTATCCATGGTAAGTGATGATTAGAGAAAAGAAGGTAAAAGAACAAATATCACTTGAAGGATATAAAAACCAAAAAATAAAAGTCATATTTATGTTATAATTTAAGAATAATAATATTAAATTAAATACTGAAAAATAATAATAAAATGTGACCTGACAGTTAAGAGTGTAATTTTCAAAATAATAATGCTTAAATGGAATAAAGTCTTACTCCTTTACAAATTAAAATAATGTTAATGATTACAATCCAGAAGTAACAACTTGGCTCTCCTCAAAGCACTAAGCCTATTGTCTTGACTGGGATCAAGCATTTACCCCAGTTTTTCACTGACAGATGGGTGTTCTAGAAGTAGATCTTACTGATTGCAACAAGGATCCGTGCTGCAACTACTAGTAATTGCTGTGTCTGTAAAAGCTGCTAATAAAATTCTGATTTCAGCCACGATAAGCGTAGTTAAACCAATGGAATTACTCTGAATGTACCTTTGTGAAAATTACACTAGGACTTAGTCCTTAGTTCCTTCTTCTCTTATGTCTGCTTCAGAAAATTCCCCATTGAGGCCAAATCGGTGACTTGTAGCTGAGAAAACCATAAAATGCCAAAGGTTCCTGGAAGAGTAAGTTCACAATCAACATTTTTATGGGAGGTATCCAGCATATGGATAACAGCATGGGGCTTCTAGCAACAGCTTCCAGGGAAACTCATCATACTGGGTTAACACTTGCTTGCTAACAAGTATACACATCCCACGGAAGACATTTTCCTGTCCTGACACATGACAGATTGCTTATGATTGTAATTAGAGGGAAACAATGTTCACTACCTGGTTATTGTTCTCTTTCATATTTTCACTTTGATCATATTTCGTCCTACCTAGTGTTGATGTGGGACACTGTCTAGAAAATGGTCCTTTCCTCCAGTATTCTGATGTTTCATTATAAATAGGAATTTAAAAGTCTCACTCTGTGTTTATGTGAACAGGATGGCAGAAGTAAGAAACCCACAGAACAAGATCAGTGTTACTACAAATCACTGAAGGCACCATGTAGGCTCCGGCGTGAAGAAATTAGAGCAAGATTTTTATTGAAGGGCCACAAGCTCTGTAGTGCCAAGCAACATTGTGACTTTGCCACGCTGCTTGCCAGATGATTTAAGTAAACCTAAAACAGCCTCTCAGAGGGAGCCTACACTCCAGACCATAAAATAAGTCATTTGAAGTAGTATGCTTTTGTAAGTAGCACCTGAGTTTGTCTACTTTTCAATTTGTTTTATTCAAATTAGCTCAGAGTTATATTCACTGCACTGCTGAATAAACTTGTCTTAAACAGAGAATTTGTTTTGTATTTTTCCATGTCATTAGAAACCTTGATTATTAACTGCCCAACATTCAGTGAATAAAAGGTGGACAAAAGAAAAGATGCAGTAGTTTGAAGAAAGATGCCTTGCTACCCTCTGCAACAGACTGAATCTGCGAGATGTTAACAACCTGCAAGCCATAATGTGGAATAGCCTGCAGGAATATGGAAGGAATCCTCTACTGCACTCATCTCAGGGCTAGGCAATATGTAATTAATTCAACACCGTTACATTCTGCTTAGAGTCAGTTATGAGAAATGAGAAGTTACTTTGTAAAAAAGGGCAAAGTTACATAACACATTTATTTTTTTAGCTTTGCGTTATTTTTATACTCTGAACTGTAAGAGTGTGTTCACTATTCTATCTCTTTGATTGTTGAAACATATTTTTTAAGTAGAGAAGATGGCAGAAAATGCACAGAAATACAAGATTGGGTCTTATGCAAAGCACAGAGCTGTGTGACATTTACCCAGGGCTGAATAGCAGTTCTGCTCCTTTTCATTAGTGTTACTGCAGTGGTGCAAAGAGGAATTATTCCCATGTTATTTAACTCTGGGGCTACAATTGGAACTATGTCACCTACATGAGTTAGATAACGGAACTTCAGCGCTGCCTCTTCTGGATGTATTACAACAGGTGTTGATAATACACAAAAAATGAAACAACTAGTGTTCTTCAAATCTCTTTTTTAGTTCTAAAATAAGGGACTAAGTAAAATCAAAGACAATCTAGTTTAAGTTTGTAAAAAGTGTGATCTTTTATGAGATCTTTTGCCTTTGAGACAAAACAAAGCAGTCAAACAATTACAACTGACTTTACTGTGATTAAATATTTTAGAAGTTAGAGTTACTCTATTTTAAGGTTTAGATGAGGAATATAAAAACTATGTCCTGTCTCTGTCTTTGGTAGAATATTTTTGTTTGTCCTTGGACAGGTGGCTTGGTCTTTATGTACTTTAATTCCTCTTATCTAAAGCAGAGATGATAGTTTTTCCTTTCTTGCATCCTTTGTCTGCTTTACCTATTTAGGCCACAGTACTCTGGAGCTGAGGAATATCACTTGCTATTTACAGACTGCTTGAGTAATGGACCATTAGTAATTTAAAAATATTTTTAGTTTTTGCTTGCTAGTTCTCCAAAACCCAGGCTTCTCTCCACAGAAACCTTGCCATCCGTTATGACTGCAAAGTGCTGATTGCTACAAACACTATCTGCCTTTGTGTGGGGCAACGTCAAAGGCAGCCAGAGCTCCCCTTACAAGTCACTTTTGTTGTCTGCTTGGTGCAGTCACCACAAGGACAAATGGAATTCATGGAGGTCCCAAACCTATACCCGAGGCAGCTGAATACTGTTTGAAGTGTGCTTAAAACAGAACACTGGGAACATCTGAGCTTTATCCGGGGACAACTCTGTATGGAGGGGTAGCTATTTTAGCACTAAACCTGCCTTGGGAATAGTTTCATGCCAGAGTGCAAACACTGCCATAGGATCTTCCAGCTATTAAGCTTCTCATTTATAAATCCAAGCCTCTGCCTAAAGCTATAGAAAAACTCTGTATTTGCTCTATTAAAAAAAAACCAAACAACCAAAAAAAAACCCAACAAAAAACTCAGCTTGATATTTTATGTAAAAGTGCCTTTTGTAGACAAAGCTCTGATGTCTCAAATAATGATAAAATATTTTTACCAAGCACAAAAAGTACAGGTTTTAAAATAATTAGAAACTGCTTTCAAAAATGAGATTACATCAGAAGAATTTCATCCAGTATTGTTGCGGTACGGACGGACAAAGCGACAAGACAACAAGTGTTGACGCAGCACAAAAAGGCCTTTTTATTGTTTTACTTCCTCATCTATTTATACTCACATGTGTCTTCTTCTCATTGGTTCAAAGTTACTATGTTTCTTTTTTTGGATAATATTTTCACAGTTCATCACAACTTAGCACTTCCGCCAAATGAACACATACCCCTCAGTTTGCTGTCAGCACTTTCGACAAACTTGTTTACCTTGCGGCTCTTCTTGTTCCTGTTTATTCTCTCAAGGGTAGACTGGAATCTTCTCAAGGTCAAAGTCACCCTGTCCAAGGGCCTCAGTCCAGCTGAGGTCCCCCATACAGTATACTTAAATATTCATGATGGCATGAAATGCTCTTCTCAGTGATAGCCAATGATAGGGCAAGGTGCAATGAGTGCCAGCTGGAGCATATGAGGTTCCATGTGAACATGAGGAAAAACTTTTTTACTGTGAGGGTGACAGAGCACTGGAACAGGCTGCCGAGAGAGATCATGGAGTCTCCTTCTCTGAAGACATTCAAAACCCGCCTGGACATGTTCCTGTGTGACCTAGTCTAGGTGATCCTGCTCTGACAGGGGGATTGGACTGGATGATCTTTCAAGGTCCCTTCCAACTCCTAATATTCTGTGATTCTGTGATTCTGTGATTGTAAATGTGTTCTCTTCTTCCCTGTTAGCATCTTTGACTGTATAATTGATGGTACAATACCCGTGCTTGGATTTTAAGCAGCGGATGGCGGTGACCATCCTATTAAAGTACATACTGGGAAGTGTTCATGTATCCTAGAAAAATCCTAGAAATTTCAGTATTTTTTGTAAGTTCTTGTCCTATTTTCTGAGGCTTTAATAGCCCTGCAGAACATTTCTTCTCTTGGGTATCTCAGTGCGTTTTCAAAAAGTTCCTCAAGGTGAGCCACAGAATGACAATAATTGTGATTCAAGGGAAATAGAGTTTTTTTACAAATATAACCCAAGATTTAACACTAAGATAGGTCTTGTTTATATATAGCCTTTTAGCAATAATGAAGCAACATGTGAATTTGTCTTCTTTTTAAATGTCTTATGAAAACAAAATGGCAAAGAGCAATGGTCATGCTATTTGGGTTTATTTGTTTTAATTGAAACAAAAGTAAATACCTTTTGTTTACAACCTGCTTATTAATACACATTGGTAAAGCAAATAATTAAAAACTACCAATGGAAAAATAGCCTTAGGCTTTGCCTGCAGTATTTTTAATGTTAACTATTGAGTGTTAAGAATCAGGCACAAACCCAAAAGGTCTGCTCTTAAAATATGTATTTTTAATGGAAATTTGCCAATGAAGTAGTGTAGCAGTCTAACCCTGATGTCTTAAAATTAAATATAACATGCAAATATTAGGGTCTTCTGGCTCTTAATGTCTCAAAATTCCCGGGGTAATTTCTGTCATTTTTATTAGCTCTTGGTATAAGGTCATATTTGGCTGCCTAGCACTGTCACAAGTGAGATGCTTGAGAACTGTGGCACTAACTTTTCCTTTTCTTATATCCTCGACCTTTTATAGCAGCTTGGGCTTAGAGCCAGAAGGAAAACTGAGTTTCTTTACAGGGAGTCAGTGACTGTTATTCCATGAGGGCAATTCTGAGGAGTAAAATCTCATATTATCTTGTGCAAATAAGTACAGGTCTGTCAAGACTCTAGAACTGTGATGTAACTGATATATTTTAATTTAGCCATTTACTTAGGCAAAATAGCACTAACTAATGTTTCTTGCCACCAACACATTATTAAGCACTGTACAAAAATTATCTATTAATCCTTATAAAGCCTCTTTGAAGATAGTTAAGTTTTAACACAGAGCAATGACTCAGTGTGCAAGGTCTAATTACCTAAATGTCCTGCTTGATATGGTAAATTTTAATCCTTTGATTTGAATTATCCTGAGTATTAGGGAAATACATTTCATTAATGCAACTTTTTCACTTAAGAATTAGGCCAACTGGAATGAAAGTTTCACATAGACAATTCTCTGTACCTACAGTAAGTCCTCTTCTGTCTATATTTTTCCAGTTTTAGATTGGTTTATATTGTTCTATAGATTTTCTTTATATTTTCTGATGGTGTAATAGTCAAATAGTTAAAGGTTGTTTAAGTGCATCTCAAAAAGAACATTTCTGTGCAATAAAAATAAATATTTGCTTCTGTTAAAAAAATATTTTGGGTTGGTTTAAAATTGAACTTTTCAGGTCACTTACTATAAAGTTATCTGGTTTGTCTTACCATTTTTTCCTTTCCTTTTCTTTTTTCCTCCCTTAGGCTAGCATTTTGTGATAAATTTATGTCTCTGTGATAATGGAGTAAAGGAATTCAAATCAACATTACCATAAGTTATCCTTTTAAGCAGTTTTAAATTCTTAAGTAATATATGGTTGCTTGAAAGTGATATGTATTAAAATGAAAGAGTGAATATGTGAGAATTTCAGGCAACTTTTGAAAAGTCAAATGACAGCTCAGTTAGAAAAGACAAAATAGAAAGCTGGTATGAAAGAGTCTGATCTTTTCTGAAAATTCTAACCTAACAGTGAAGGGCACTGCATATGGATCTTGTGTTAATCATTTTTATAGCTGGGAATTGTTGCTAGCCTGTATTTGTAACGTCTGTTGAGTGTTGAGTCTTAAACCAGGGAATTTAATTAAATATAAGTTATTGACAATTAGATTATATTTTTAATTATTTAATCACATATTGGAGGAAAAAAAAGACAAGGCACCTCAGGTTGGTGATGGGCAGAGCAGGAGGCTAGGGTCAGTGCGTAATGGTTTATTTCTTCCGTTCCTTGTTTCTCACTAATTTTCCTCCATTGATCCTTGCTTTTTACTGCTCCCTTGCTCTGTTATGACTACTCCAAGGGCTGCAGTTTCCCAGCAGCAGTGCAATTTTTTTTCATGGCAGTGTCTCTAGCTGTTTCTCCACAACATCCTCTTCCATGTGTCATCTTTGTGCCTCCCCATGTGTGTCTATTGCCCTTTCTGAACAAAATTTAAGCAGAAGCACCATGTGCTTCTCTGGCTGGTGCACTTTTGTTATGCAATGGGTCATTCCATCCATGTCAGAGCCAGCTGCATGTGGCACAGGGGAGAACATAGCCTTCTCCCACAGAGGTCATCTGGCAGCCCACTGCTGCCCAAACTGTCCCAGTTATGCCTAACAGATTTTGCCTTTTGTTTCTACAAATCACTGAGTGAATGTATATCCATTATAAAGTCTACTTTTAAAATCATCACAGCCTTAGCATGTATACATTATGAACTCTGCCCTTCCATCTGGACAATAGAGTTGACATTGCAAGACCATGTGCATATGTTCAGTAAAACTCCATCCCTCTTCCTCAGTTTATTGAGGCTAATCCCATCTTATTGAGGCTAATAGTATATAAAAAAAAATGGTGTATCATGTATCTGTTACAAACTTCACTGCTTGCCCATGCAAACCACAGAACCGAAAAGTTTACAACAGTGTGACCATCTATCCACCTTAATCACAGAATCACACAGAATCACAGAAAGT
>NW_010207780.1:0-25672 GCF_000695765.1 Mesitornis unicolor
GAAATTTTATGTTTTAGTTAATTATTTATTGTGGACTAGTGAAATTGCTTATTAAAAGAAAGCAAAGTCTTAAGGAGTAATAAATAGTAAACAAACAACAGACCTAATGGACCAACACTAAAACCAGAGTCTCTCCTCCAAACTGTCAACACAAGCTGCAAACTTAATGTTTCATTCAGAAGTAACTGAGTGAGCAAAAACATGAAAGGCTACACTCTTCTCTTTTCCAACAACACTTAACTCCTAATAAGTAAACCTTTAAAGTTAGTTAAAGGATTGCTGACAGCATCTCTGTGTCTCCATTGATGAGAATAAGCCTTGTTTGCTGTCACTTCTTTGTAGTGAAGCTTTTGGGATCTGGCGAAAAGATCTGCAAGACATTTGCTGTTTTCTACAGAATTCATCATTGCAGTGTCGGCCAGGTTAGGTGGCCCTGAGGTGAGCATGGCTGGGCACAGCTAAGCCTCACCCCAGCTTTCCTTCCAGGGTCCCTCTGCAGGTGCCAGGAGGATGAATCAACACCCAGAGCAGTCAGTTTCATAAAATGTAGTGAAAAACAAATCAGGAAAAGTCATTTTCTTGCTTGTTTGGCCTGGAAAAGAGGTGGATGCACTGATCTGGACTCTGTGGTCCAGGAAGCTTGACTCGGGCTGTCTCTTGCACAAGACAACAATATCCAAGATTTGCACACTTGTCAGCTCATAACATTTCAGGGACTCCCAGTTGTCCCTGTTCGGTACAAGTTCATATCTGCTGAGCTTTGCTCACAGAACAGCAGAAAGGGTGATTTTTTTATCAGCTGTACGATGTAGTTGTTTCAAGCCAGGCGTCAAGAAACTTCCATATAAAAGATTTTTCCTTACCGTCTATAAAAGCGAGACTCTCATTTCCACTCCGAGTTTGAATTGGACTCACAACAAGGAGAAATCTGTTTTAAAAGCTTCTCTTGACCAAACTATGAAACTGTTTCTTTTCTTCTTTTGTAAACACGTGATATGCTTACAAAGAATAATCAGAAAACATTATGTTTACTTTGCATATCCAAGTGATGCAACAGGACATACCAATCTCCTTAACAATGTAATGATCCGACCCAGGGAACACTGGCACCAGTCAGTATTTTCAGCTAGGGAGCAAAACATACACTCTCCAGCTTTCATGGTTGTGTCTTTTCTCTGCTTCCGTGGAGGTTACGGATGGAGAGGTACTTTTTTTTTTAATATTACTGGATGTAATGAAGTTCTGGAGGTTTTAATGATTGAACCACTGCATTCCGAAAGGCAGATTTTTCCTCTTTTTTTGCCACTGATATAACATCGTTATGTTGTCTGTAGGAATTATGGTTTTTAACTTCCTGTCAACAAAATATGCATGCAAATAGACTTAGATTATTTATAGAGCAACATCAAATTAAACTGCTTGTATAATGACTTAAAACTGGTTATCGCCATCCTGCATAATATCTGTTTAAACACACCACTTGCAACAAGCTTTCCTAATCAAAGGAGGAAACAAAAACACAATGTCACTAATTTTATGCATGCTATAATGTGCTGTACAGCTCTCACATTGCAACCCTGTGCTGTTTTTACCAATACGTGCTCTTCAGCTTCTGCACAGCTCTTTGGAGAGTATTGTATAGGCCACATTTTAGAATTCAGACTGCAGATGCCTTTGAGAAGCTGATGGAGACATCCAGGCACATTCTCTGTCTCCTGCCATGTGGTGCAGGAGTGTGGAGTGCAGAGGCGGGGTCTACCTAGACATACCCTATCTTATGAGGAGCGGTGGAGGGAACCGAGATTGTTTAGTTTGGAGGAAACTGTGGGGAGATCTTATCTCTACAGCAACCTGAAAGGAGGGTGTAGAGAGGTGAGTGTTGGTCTCTTCTTCCATGTAACTAGTGACAGGACAAGAAGAAATGGCCTCAAGTTATGCCAGGGGAGGATTAGAGTAGATACTAGGGAAAATTTCTTTACCGAGAGTGGGCAAACACTGGAACAAGCTGCCCAGGGAGGTGGTGGAGGCACCATTCCTGGAGGTGTTACAAAAGCATGTAGATGTGGCACTTCAGGGCATGGTTTAGTGGGCATGTTGGTGTTGGGTTCACAGTTGGACTTGATGATCTCAGAGGTGTTTTCCAAACTTAATGATTCTGTGATTCTATGGTTCTATGATCTACAAGCTCTATTCAGATCGGGGACGAGAGGTCAGGACAACTGGGGTTATTCAGTCACACTGCAGAGTGTTTAAACAAACCTCTGTGAGGCATGGGAGGGTGAGTGGGTCAAGGTAACTCACCGAGCTCTGGGACAGCCAACTCCTGGCCCATCCAAGCCAGCTGAGCGGCAGCAGCTGGTCTGCATGGCTTAGATGCCGTGTGAGTTTGTTTTGTCTCCACCCAGATAAGCTGTTGTTGCCCCTAATGCCTGCCTCCACCAGCCAGCACAGCCCCACAGCACAGTGTCTGGCAGAGTTTGACTGGGTTGCAGCACCTCAGTTGCCCACTGAGCCTGGCACTGGGCTGCTTTCTCAAGGAAAGCAGCAAGCATCCCATTCTGGGCTGCCCTTCCTGGCTTAGCCTTATCTGCTCACTTTAACTAAAAGCTATTAAAATCATCAAGTGCCTCAGAAACGGCTTTTGTCAGTAGCACAGCTGCATTTTGGCTGACTTTGATCTGGCCAAAGCCACAGTGCTGACACACCCTGACAGCACAAAACCCACCTCTATTCATCTCCAAACTTTCCTCCTTGCCTCATGTGTCCATACACCTGTGACAGAAGTAAGACAGTATCCTTACACCAGCAACAGAGCTGCCCTGGACATCTGCAAGAAGGAACAGTGACCCACACCAACAGCTCATCAGCATTGCCTCTGCTGGAAGCCATGGGAGCCTCAAACGAGCTGCAAACACAGCAGTTATTTAATACAAACCAAAATCTGCGCCCATGTCCTGAGCAGCTGCAAGCTCAAAAGCCTGATCAATGTCCAAGAGGGTGAGCGTGAACAGCACATTTGGTGAGCAGGACTTTTGGACACGGATGAGGAACACAAGGAGCAGCTGGCATGGGCAGAGCCTGCGTGGTGTGCCAAGGATGCTGGCTCTGCGCTCGCAGGGCAGTCTTCATCACACTGAAGCAAGTGAGAATCTGACAGGATATAAATTGGACCTTCAGTCAAGCATTTAGAAGTGTTAGAAACTCCCCGGTGCAAGTCATTTAATTTGGTAAGAAGAAAAATAGAGGAGGATTTTTTTTTCCTGCCTCCCTGACTATTTTTACCTCTCGGATTCACTCTGCTGGTGATGGAGGAGCTGGTACCATAGAAAGAGACAATTTGGTGGCTCCAGTCCACAAGGAAGCAGGAGTTGACCTCTCTTTCTATGAGTTCTCATTTTTCCTGAGCAGTTTAACAATGCTGGGTGTGAAATGTTGACATTTATTCCTAGAAGAAAGTGCAAAGAGGCAACTTCGTCCCTTTTATTTCTGTTGTTCACCATAACTACAGCTCTCATTTGTGTCACTCCTGCACTCAAAACATTGTGCCAGTCAAAGGTTGGGTTTTTCCTCACAAAACTGGTGGCTGGTATGGATTAGGCAGGGCAGGCAGATGAGGAACAGAGCCTTCCTGTCCTCCTAAAATCTTTTCTTCCCTCAAAGGGAAAAAGACCAAGGGAAAGAAAACTAGAGACACTTATGGATCCAACATGAACTCAGTTTTGCACCAGCGAAGACTTACTGAAAACAGGAGCAAGTCCTACTGTCAGTGCCTTTTGTTCAGAGCAAATTTGCTTTCTCAACATTTCCCATCAGGATTATGGATTCAATGAAGTTCAAAAGCAATTAATCAGCACAATTCTGTCCGATAGCAAAGCAGGAGCAGTTCCGAGGGCATTTCCTAAGCTGCCAGCCTCCCTCTGAAACATACCTGGATGCGCTGCTTCTTCTCACAATCCTCAGAGATGCCCCAAAGCCAAGGAGGTCCCTTGAGGTCTGGGTCAGAGGACTCTGCAGCTGGAGGTGGCCCAGGCTGCAATGCTGGCATGGAAACCAGTGGCCAAATCAGCCCCATGGGGGGGCTGGGGAGATTCACATCTCTCACACAATCGCTCAAGGCTCTCAGCGATGTGAGACCTGTGCTTCCCTGAAACCATGGCAACCAGAGACTGACTTTAAAAATAAAGAAATGTTGCGTTTCTGGCAGAGGAGATAGCAGCTTCTGCAAGGTGTGAGTGTGATGTCTTTCCCAAAAAAACTGATCAAATCTGGGCCAGATTCAGTCCCTGTCTGGCTACATAATGGAAACTCATTATTAGCAGGGCTGCAGGACTACACAAGAGAGGAAACATCAGTGCATATTCAAGCACAAATCCCAGCTGGCCAGCAGCAGCCACTGTAAGGTGAAGCACTGGAAGAAGGCAGCACTTCCCAATCCACCTCCATGTCACATTTGCCCTGACTAAGGATGGATAACCCATTAATGGGAGTTTCCCTCTTTCAGCCCTACTCTACAAGGCAGAATCACAGAATCATTTGGTTGCAAAAGACCTTTGAGATCATTGAGTCCAACCATAACTCATCTAGCACTAAACCACGTCTCTCAGCACCTCATCTCCCTGTCTTCTAAATCCCTCCAGGGATGGTGACTCTACCACTTCCCTGGGCAGCCCCTTTTAGTGCCTGATAACCCTTTCAGGTAAGAAATTTTTCCTCATATCCAATCTAACCCTCCCCTGGTGCAACTTGAGGCCATTTCCTCTCATCCCATCACTCGTTCCTTGAGAGAGGAGATTGACCCCCCCCTTGCTACCCCCTCCTTTCAGCGAGTTGTAGAGGGCAATAAGGTCTCTCTTCAGCCCCCTCTTCTCCAGGCTGAACACCCCCAGTTCCCTCAGCTGCCCCCCATGATTCTTGTGCTCCAGACCCCTCACCAGCTTTGTTGCTCTTCGTTTAGTCCCTGCCACCACAGTGGGACCTGGGACAACCCCATGGCGCGATCTGCTGAGATGAAGCTTCTGGGTAGGAAAACAAGGAGATCTGCATTTCTTTGGACAGGCAGCCCTGCTCAGCAAGTCCCTTTACACACTCAGAAACTCGATTTTGTGACCTGCTGGAGGTGATTGTCAGCAAATCATGGGAAAGCCCAGAGAAATTCACACAGCAGTGGAGGTAACCTGAGCGAGGACAGGTACTGATACCTGCTGGTGTACGGAGGTAGGTAAACAGCCATTTGGCTGCACCCTGAGCTTCCTACTTGGGAAGGTAAAAGAGGGTAAAAAATAATAGACAATCAGGGACTATAAAGCCTGACTGGATAGAAACTCAGCCCCCACTTTTTCCTCCTCCCGTTTTGAACCATAACATTAATAAACAATGTGTTGTGTGTTCTCAGTTTCACGGGCTTTTCTCTGTCATGTTGACATGCAGTTTCTCATCTGTTTTTAATATAAAACCTGAGCGCAGCGTGGGGACTCTTACTGCAGTTAGAGCTGACAGCTTGGAGTTTTCACTCAGCTAAAGGCATTAATAAAAGCTATTTTGCTCCTGTGCACGAAGTTGAATCTGGGCATAATGGTTTTTTCTGCCACACAAAGAAAAAAAAATTAAACCAGTATATTCTGGAACTACTTAAGCCTTGAACAAGGAGCAGAATGGTAAAGCAGAGGAAGGCGAAAGTTTTTACTAAAATACGCTCAGGCCTCCGAGCAGAACTGGAGAAATGAGGAAATGCCAGGAGAGAGTTTTCTATGCAGCAGGCTATTGTTGTAGAGCTTGCAAATTGTACTTAAACACTGAATTGCTCCATTGTTAGAAGCACTTAAAACATAAAGCCGAGGAGAAACAGGTTTCCTTGTTCCGGCTGCGGGAAATAGTGGAGCTTTTAGATCAATTGTTATGCAAATCTGCCTCTAGTTTCAACCTAGGTTAAAAGCTATTCTCCAGTCAATTAAAATCGGAGTATCTAAAGTGGTTCTTGCACCAAGGTTAACTTCCCAGAGATGTCAGGCTGTGGTTTTGCATTTTAAAATGTAGCTAGAAGCCCTATTCCTCTCTAACGAGAGAGAGAGGAAAAAATATCATTAAAAGGACTTGGGTGGAGGTGCACCAAGGAGCGGGTTTGCCTTGAGCCGGCCACAGCAGCCACCCCAGCAAGGTCCACCTGACAATTCCACCCCAGGCTGAATACTGACGGCCTGCCTGGATGCCACCTGGCTAAGAGCAGAGCATTTTGCAGGTTGACATGGGTGGGCTGGAATGGAGGAGAACTACGGATTAGATGTAGCCTTGGAACACAATTCCTGATTTCATGGCAGGGCACTAGTTCAGAATAGTGCCCAAAATCAGGGCCGAAGCACAGCTGGCACATAGGGCTGACAAAAAAACCCTCATAAACTCTCTGTCTAGAGGCTCACAAGGCTTTTTCATGTTCTCAGTCTTAGAGGAGGTTTGGGATGTGCCACCGACCCTGTGTTGGGCTGCATTGCACTTAGCTCAGCCCTTTCACAGCCCACAGAGCAATTCTGCTTCTCCTCCCCATAAGTACTGGCCATGCCACCCCGGCCAGGAGGATGGGGAAGGACTTTTACAGCAGCAAATTTGAGGGGCACATGAAGTGCACCCTTGGGCAGCGGGTGGAGCCATGGGCACCACATTCCTCACACCTTATGGTCGCCCAGCACTTCACTCCCTGCCTGTATCAACAAAACCCATCAGCAACACCAAGATGAGTACCACACAATCCTCCTTTTTCTAAGGCACTTGATCTATACTTTCAAAGTTAAGCATCAGACAGCTCATAGTTCAAAACTGCAGAAGTTTGCACTTCTTCGCAAAACAGTTTACATGAACTTTTGTTTCTGACTCTCTCATCTCAGACCATGAGTACCTGCTCCTACACCTCTCCAGAACAAAGACTAGGTTTCTGGCAGAGCAGAGCTGTAAAACTGCTCCTGCGTTCGTGGAGTCAGATAAACAGCATGCCATTGATTTAAACACACTGTTTTACAGCAGGCAGACAGGTTTTCCCTTCAGCAACGTGCTTTATCGGGTGGTACATGAGTCGGTCAGTAAAATGCATAAGTATGTTGTTAGTCAGGATGCACATTGTGCGTGACAAACAGCGCACACAGTGCAGAACACTTCCTGATGGGAACTAGGTTTGCCGGGAAAGCCCAGGCTGCAAACACAGCTCATCCCATGCTCAGCAATACCTGAGTGAATAACATCAACACCTGGCCAGACACCACAAGCTGATGAGCGCCTGAGTTGCCTCAGTCGCATAGCATCCACGGGGAACAGTCCTTGGGAGCTGGGGACACCAATCACAGGCTGAAAGTTGGCATATGACACAGGGCACACTCTGGCAAGGGCAGCAAGACGGCGAGTAGGATAATGGAGGGTAATAGCTGTAAAGTTAGAAATCATCAGGGCTCAGCCTACGCAGAGGGTTAGTTACCAAGAGAGCCGTCATCACAGTTCTGATGCCTTGATGTCAGAGCTCCTATGCCTGTTTTATTGGTTAAGTATATGGTTTTACTGGTATTTATAGAAGTATGCCTGCATACAGAACAGCAAGGGAGTATATCAGCCAGGAAGTGCTGAGCTGGCACCAAGTGCCATGTGAGAGCATCCAGACCCCAGCCAAGACTCCATGAGAGGACTGATAAGTGCACATGGGAGGGGCTGTCCTAATTTCCAGGTCATGATCCTTGGCTGATGTGTAAAAGCAATCTGTCATGGTTTAACCTGGCAAGCAGCTAAACACCATGCAGTTCACTTGCTCAACTCCCCCCACTCCCTGGTGGATTGGGGAAAAGAATTGGAAGAGTAAAAGTAAAAGAACTCATCAGTTGAGATAAAGGCTCTTTAATGATTAAAATAAACCGAACTGAAATAATAATAATACTAATGAACTGCAGCATGAATAGGAACAACACTAAAGCAAAGTTATACTGAGCTCACAAACAGCAGCCGCTAAAACGGACCCCAAAAACGCCAGCCACTGGCCGTACGGCAACAAAAATGCAACAAGGGAGGGGTGAGCCTTAGGAACAGAGATGGGTCACCAGCATGAAGAACAAGGGAAGAGATCAAACAAAGGAAGAAGGAATCATCTCCAGCAAACTCCCTAACGTATAATGTGATGTTTATGAGATAGAATAAATCTTTATTGGTCAGTCTGGATCACACCAGGATCATCTGTCCCTGGTCACCTGTCCCAGAGAATCCTGTGCTTTTGCTTCCCACCCTTTCTCTTGTGCACAAAGAAAAAAAAATATAAACAAAAGAAACTATGAACACATGTTTAGGTAGAGACTGAAAGACAAAAGCTAAAAAATGTAAACATATCCTGGTGAAAATGAAAATAACTCTATCCCACCTAAAGCTCCGAGGGGAGTCCCCCAGGGACTGGCCACTGCAGCAGTGTCTTGCACAGAGCCCAGCAGCAACTCCAAGCCCCTGGGTGATGGGCTACCTCTTCCCAGAACCCCAAACCCCAGCCCTCATTCTAAGTTCCCAGCTCTAAAAGACAAACAAGCCCATGAAGGGCCAGCCCGCTTTTGGGCATACCACCCCAAGGACAGCCCTGCTCCCAGGGGCGCAGATTTCCCCAGCTCTAAAAGGCTGACATGGCACTGGGTGCCTTTGTGGTGGTCTTTGGGGTGCTAAGGAAGGCAGGGTTTGGTCCCCCAGTAGCAGTAGGAAACAAGAGTCCTGAATGCCTCTCCCCATTGCAAAATTTTCACCTTCTTTCCACAGTGCTGAAAGCAAAATTCACATCATTCCTCCTTCAGATGAGAGAGCCACACTATTTCACTCTGTCTCAAGGGAAACCTACTTTTGAGATAAAGGTAGACTGCAGAGATTTTGCTTTCCTTTATGTAAATATATGTGTACAGGAAAAAACCTGAGGGATGTAGCAAATCATTTTCCAGACTGGCATATAACTTTGTGTATGCACAGTGAATCTGGAGATGCACGACTCAGACTTGTGTGAAGGCACACTTCTGCCAAATTTGTTTAAAATTATTTTTATTCTTTCTCTCTGAGAAAGCTCCAATTGAAGCAAAATGAAATATTGGCTCAAGCTGCTCTGCTGAACGCTCTGTCCTAGTTCTTCAGAAAGATGACCAGCCCTAAGTTAGTCACTGTACACTAAGAACTTCTTAAAAAGAAGGCCAGTGTCTCACCTGATAAACACTGCAAAGTCCATGTGTTGTGGGAAGTCTAGAGGACAATGAACCACAGCAACAGGCTGTGCTGGCAGGTTGAGAAGAGGAAGGATGCAACAGCAGGGCTGATGCACTGCACCACTTCCCCCTGGGCTGGGCACCCCAGCACCATCACCCCATGGGTAGGTGAGAGCCTGGAGTGGTGGAGCTGCAGCTCTCACCTGCACTGGCTGAGCTGATGGTGCCCTGGGACCCCCAGAGCAGCTGGGCTCTCACAGCCTGGCTTTTGGGAGGATGGCACTGTCTGCTGCACAGCACCCAGGTTGCCAGGGCAGAGTTTGGCCTGGAGCAAAAGACACCAGGAGGGAATCAGCTGCCTCTGGGAGCTGTATTCAAGGTGCCCTCTGCACAGCAGCTGTCTCTGTTCCTCACCCTGTGCAGCTCGCTCCTTGCCTCCCAGAGCCCATCTCGACAGGACTCCTGTGTCCTCTCAGCATCACGAGACTCTCACACATCCAGCTGTCACCAGTGGAAGTCCACAGACCCCTGTGCTTCACCTGAAATGAGCTCAAAATCCCTCCTCGGTGCATCCAGGAAAGGCAACAAGAGGCAAGTAGATTAAAAAGTCCTCAAACGCTGAACATAAGCAGCTACAGAGAGGCTGTGGGAATTGGCACATGAGATGCCGCAGCTGCACAGGCAGCTCCTTGCCCACTTCTGCAGAGTTTCGCCATGCGGTGCTTGGCAGCCCCACAGAATCCCACTGCCCACGCATGGGCTCGTGTCACAGCAGTGGCTGCCCAGCAATCCCCAGCTCACAGCCCTGGGGGAGGGCCACCTGCACAGCCGCTCGTGGGAGAAGAAAAAGGGAAATGAGTGGGAGAGAACAACACGCAATAGTTGTATTTTTGCTTTGCAGTAAGATTTGTTTGTCAAATAAAATTGCCCTCTCGTGGGGCTCAAAGCACTGAAATGCTGGGATCTTTAACTGCCTACCTTTCAAGGTTTACTCCAGCCCCTTAGTACAGTCTGAAACCATTCTGGAGATTGTTTCATCCCCCCTGGAGCAGCACTGCTTTAATGACATCTTTACAGCCCTAATGTATGTCCTTGGTGAAGATTATAGCCCTGCTGTTAGAAATTTGTTGCAGGACAATGCTTAGACAATGAGAAAATAGCTACTGGGGAGCTAGGAGTTTGGTGTGCTGGTGGTGCAATTCACAGTGCGCCTCATGAGTTGCTTTTGCATTCATACATTCTGCAGAAACAGAAACATGAACGATTAGGAATGATTGTAGTTAGCATATGACTAATTCATTGGCCTATTTTGGTTTCCATTTCATTTAGAAGAAGTCTCGGTCCATACGTCATCAGTGTATTACAGACCAGCATGCAAATCCCTCAATTTTCTGGTCTAATCTCACCAGCAGTTTCTGATAACTCTGCTTACGCTGCAGAGCATACCTAAGCCATGAGTGAGCCCAACTCTTTCTTATGAAATCCTGTTCCAGACTGACCTCCTCTCAATGCAAGCCCTCACATACCCAGCAAGCAGCAGTCCCTGCCCAAATAGTTCAGGGTTTGGGTCCCTTCACTGAGGAGCACAGTGCTGCAGAGGATGAGTCAGAACCCAGCTTTAGATTTCCACGTAGGAAGTTGTTCCATGCACAGACAAGGTGTGGAGCCAGCTAGACTGAGGTAGTGTTGAGTTTTGTGTCCAGATCCGGCACAGAGCAAAGAAATTAAATAGTCAGTTCCTTTGAGAGCCCTTCAGGAGCTACCTGCTCATCATATGTCAGAGAGATTTTGCAATAAATCATACAGCACTAACGATCATCAAAATACTTAACCATGGAAAACTGTTTCAATGCTACCTCAATGCATTAATGAATGAACCATTAATTAATTCAAATTATTAAATATAGCCCTTGCTTTCCTGCTAGGCTAGAATGACTTCGTGCCAAATCCAAACAGGAGAGTGGTATTTAAGCCATCTCTGAAATCACGATGGGCATGAGGAGCTCAGATACCACTGGGCCAGGAGCAGCCCAGCACTTATTTGCTGCGATGATGCTGAGCAAAGAAGAAAGCACAAGGCTGCTCCAAGCTGGAAAGATCTCTGTGGAAAGAGAGAGCAGGTCTCTTCACAGATCCAAACCACCGTTGCATCTCATGCAGAGGGGACCTTCAACCTTGAAGCTCCTTTGAACAGATCCCTGGCAGTCCCAGGAACAAAAGCAGATTTGCAGCCACTGGCTGGCCATGCTGCTCCTGCCTTGGGCACAGACAGAGAAGAAAAGGTTTCTGATGCATAACCACTGTGATTTTTAATTTTCCAGGGTAGTCAGTAAAGTCTGAAAAGCTTTTACGTCCTTTCTTTCTGCAAAAGGACTAGATTATTGATTCTATGCTAAAACAAACAAAAAAAAATCTATTTGGATTGTTTATAAAGAGGGTACTAATGCAGTAAATCGCTCAATACAGGAATAAATTCACTACACTGTCAATCACTTAACTGGCCAGCAAGCCAGTGATACCCATCAAGCAATGGTTAGAAACCTCAGCTGTTTTGAACATAGCAGAAATCCAATTACAAGCAATAGCTGCGAGGTGACTACTTACACATAGGAAAGAGTCGAGACGGGACGTTTTATATTCCATATTGAAGATGTTGTCCAATGCCTGGGCACTGAAGATGGGTGCATTCAGCCTTAAAACAAGCAGCAGTTCCCCAGCTTGGTGGGAGACTAAACGCTGAGAGAACAGGGAAGTCTTTAAAACGAGATCTTTCTGAAGGGCAAAATTTCACCTGCATCCAGGGAAAAGTCCTTTGCAAGTGCAGCATCACGTCAGCTTTGCTGCACCCCAGGAGAAGAGCTGCACAGAGCAGATGAATGGAAAGAGATCAAGTGTCATTAGAACCCCCATGAACAGGTCAAAAAGGGAAGTAAGATGAGTAAGGAAGGGACTGAGATCTCCTGAGCTCAGCCTTTCCTATCTCACATCTTTTCTCTGAGGCACTGGAATGCCCACAGCACAGAGCCTCCCATACGAGCTTGATCTCACCACACTGGCAGAAGAAGGCTTGTTGTACCCAGCTCTGCCCCACAGCAGCCTGGCTCCATGGAAATTACTGAAACTTCAAAAAATGGTCGATGATAACCTTAATTCACAGCCAAGAGGAACTGCAGCACTGATTTTAATAGAAGCGGAATTAGATCAACTCCAGGTACTAGGGAAAAGCTTCCCCAGTAATTGTTATTATAATGCAAATCTCTATGGAACCAGTCACCAGCACATTGTTAACCATTTCCATGTAGGAGTTCATTAAAATGGCACAAATCCTGCAAGGAGGGGAGCATTCTTTCCTCAAGGTACAGTACACAAGGAGGTGAGAGTTGAAAGGACTCACCCTTGGTCTCGCTGAGAATTACAGCAACACGGCACGCTCTCAGCTCCATCCCTGCCTCAAGAGAGACCAGCCTCTTACATTGTCCTCAGGGCCAGGCTGGGGAAATACAGGGCATGTTATTAAAAAGAAAGAATAGCTTCTAACTAATAACAATGCCCATACCTTTTTTTTTTAAATGACTGGAGGATCAGGCATGACACTGAAGCAATAGAGATAGGAGGGAAAATCAAAAACCCCCACAACCCTAGGATGGTGAGCATTAGCCAATTATGCATTCAGGAAACTGTGTTAATTAGAAGCTTTTCAAGAGGAGAGTCAAAGGACTTTGAAAACACAGATGGAAACCGATTTTAACAAGCAGTGATAAGTCCCAGTGCTGGAGAGGTATCAGCAGTGCAAAGTCCTCCTCCAGCACCTCCAATTACTACAGGGGACGGCTCCGGCCAAGGCTGTGCTACACCACCCACAGTGTGCAAGCCAGTGATTACTGTGATCGATTTGGGTGGAATATTATGATATTAAAATGCATAATCATGTAGCTGGACTGGTAAAGGATTATTCCCTACATAACAGTCATAGCTCTGTGAGAGCCCAGAAGCACCCAAGTCATCTGATTGCTCAGGAGTGGCCCATCATCAGTGACTCAGGGAGGAGGAATTGATCTTTCCTTTTTCTTAATGATGATGTCTAATGCAGCAGCTTTATGCACTAGGCAAGAGAGACCCAGGCTGTTTAAGAGGATTTCATAATAGCTCACACCTGAAGCAGTCTTTTTTCCCTGGCAGAGGGAAGTGCAGAGCAGAGTGGAACAAGTCACAATTAATTTGCTTGTTCTTTATGTATGGTTCTGTTCATCTCCTTTCTTGCTTAAGTCAGAGGAGCTCAGAACATGGATGTGAATTTGTTTACAAACATCAAAATAGGTTCCTTTGAGTGTTACATGTGCCTTCTTAAAAAGGGCATGTGAAAACCATTTAAGAATTTAAAATAAAAAATAACCTTGGAGACTGACCAGAGCTGTTCTAGTTTATCCCCAAAAGAATATTAACCTTCAGGTAATTCTTGAGATTTATTGCAGTACCAAGAAAACCAGGTCACGTAAAATGAAAGAGCCCATATTACCTGTGCAGGCAAAAGTGCCTTCTCAGCAGAGACTTGTTCATTCTCTGCTTGTCCTGCACCGTTATCATCACTTCCCTGAGATGCGATTTGTGAGGAATACTACAGGGAGCAGACATTGCTTTTGGTGAACTGTACTGCATGGGTCTGTAAGCTGGAAACAAGGACTGCAAACACCAAAATGTGACCAATGTAACATCCCCCTCACACACTCCTCACCCTAAACGGGTGTGCAACAGGGAGCAAAGTGCTTCTTTCAGAGTGAAAGACCTACCCAACGACCGCAGGCAAAGGAGATGGAGTCCCTGAGCCCAACAACTGCTGACCACCTGCCAACGCCCCAGCCTGTCCTTGCCCACAGCTTGCTCATGTACTGACACATCAGCAATAACTGGATGTGATTTTTGACACAAAAAACCCCAGAGAGCTTGGCGACACTTTAAATGAAGCTGTGAAGAGATGTGTTTGTTTTAGATGTAATTGAGCAGCTGTTTTATTCTGAATTAATGAACAGGAATGATTATAAACAATCCAGTTTTAGCAAACCATGTACTAACAATTACTCCTGACTGAAATCATAACTAAGCAAGTGCTAGAGAACTTTTGTGACAATGACTGGAAGGAGAAGATGAAAAAGCAAAACCAGTAAGGGGCAAGAGGACTAGAGATGCCTCCAGGCCAGGCTCCCTGCATCAGGCATGGGTTCCCCAGGCTGTCCTGCAGCAACCAAACCACTCCACGTGCCCACTCCACCACCCTCCATCATCACCATCTCTTCTTGCCCAAAGCTCCCTTTGATCAGTCATCAGAATCTGCTCATGCTCTTCCATCTTCCCAGCCCCTCTTCATGCTCATGTCCCCCCTCTTCGCCAGCCACAGCAACCTGCAAGGCTCTGGGGAGGGAAGGAGGACAGCGATGGCAGCAGGCTCAGGGGTAGAGATACCTGGCCTCTTTGTGGTTGCAAAATATATTTCAGACTCGTTTTCTCTCTGCCCTGGGTCACTTTGGCCAAGGCTGTTTGCACTACAGGCCTTGCACAGAATGGGATGCTCCCTGACATAGAGCTACATTCTTCTCAGCTGTGAGGAGACAGCCCCACAGACTCACTGAGCACCAGCAGCACCACAGAAAGCTGATCCTGAGCTGGAGAGTCCTGCGTTCATCCTTCCCATGCCTTCCAGCGTAGAAGAGATTCCTGTGTTTAAGCAGGACCCTGTGCCAAAGATCAGAGGACACAGAAAGCAGCTGTTGGGTTTCCCACAGGAGCTTCCCAGTTCATATGGAGCAGTTTTTAAGCAGTGAAGTCTTTGCCTTGAGTGAGTTTCAGTGAAAAATCTCTGAAGAGTTAAATGAGGACAGGTACATGTGCCACATGTGCAAATCACTTATCTCCTGCTGTGAAAATAGATCTGTTCCCAATCATTGTAGCTTCTCAACAACTGCCTCCTGATCCGTCTCCTCTTTAGCCCTCCATTTGGCCTTCTTTTCTATATTCATCCTCAGCAGCGTGTGATCCCTTTTAGCAGCCTTAAAAAGAAATGGTGAAAATAATTACTTGCACGCATTTCCCACCACTAAATTTCCCCATATTTACACCACTTGCTTTGACACCTCACTGTACTTTTTGATAATTTGCAGTCACAGAAGCTAATGTGTTACCTTGTGTTACCAAATTTTCAGCATTTGCAGCTCTGATTAGCAGGAAGATTACACTGTAGATTGTCTACAGGTGTGCTGGGACATGCAAGTCATGCTGGAGACCTTCCTTCCCCACCAGAGGGATGGGACAAAGTCAGTGTCACAGCTCTTGGTGGCCGTGGTGGCATGCAGGCTAGGTGGGCAGGACCATGAGTGCCTGACGGCCAGGACCAGGTGCCACTGACATTGTCTGAGCTGCTCCACAACCTTTGGACTGGGCTCTTGCTGAGGTACCATGATACAGAGCACTGCACAGCAAGGGTTTATGGCAAAGTGGGTCAGAAGGAACACACGAGCCATCAAATCGTGCTTCCCTCTGCCAATCTCTCCACCAGAAAATGGGGCAATACAGATCCTCTGCAAATATTGCTTAATGGACTTATGCTCAAGCCTATCTGTCACCTAGGCACTTATTGACAAAGGGAGCATACACAGACCATACATTAAGTGGAGCAGTTCACCCAGAAACAATACTCACTTCTTTGCCTGTGATTACCATGGCCAAGCAGCCCAGCAAGGTCAGCGCAATCATGATGTAGCAAACCTTGATCCTGACGCTGTTCCTTGCTGCGTCAAGGACCTCAGACCTGTGGAGGACAGAGCAGAGTTTCCATCCTGCAGCAGCACATGTGAAATGAGATCATGGGGAGCTGAGTAATAAATCCTCAAGTCTTTCAGCAACTGCCTGTTAATGTCCAATGTGTTTCAGCCTTCTCTTTCTGCAAGTGTGTGCTGGTTTTGACTGGGATAGAGTTAATTTTCTTCACAGAAGCTGGTATGGGGCCGTGGTTTGGATTTGTGCTGGAAACAGTGTTGATCACACAGGGATGTTTTCGTTATTGCTGAGCAGTGCTTACACACAGTCAAGGCCTTTTCTGCTCCTCACTCCACTCCACCAGCAAGGGGGCTGGGGGTGCATGAGAAGTTGGGAGGGGACCCAGCAGTGACAGCTGAGCCCATCTGACCAAAGGGATGTTCCAGACCATGTGAGGCCATGCTCAGCAATATAAACCTGGGGGAAGAAGAAGGAAGCGGGGGACATTTGGAGTGCACTAGTCTCCCCATTAGTCTCCCCAAGTAACTGTTACGTGTGATGGAGCCCTGCTTACCTGGAGATGGCTGAACACCTGCAAGCTGATGAGAAGTAGTGAATGGATTCCTTGTTTAGGTTTGCTTGTATGTGTGGCTTTTGCTTTACCTATTAAGCTGTCTTTATCTTAACTCATGAGTTTTCTCACCTTTACTCTTCTGATTAATCCCACCAGCAGAGAGTGAGCAATCAGGTGCATCATGTTTAGTTGCCAGCTGGGGTTAAACCCCAATAAAGTGCTTAGCAAAGGATTCAAAAAGCCTGTGGGGGAATGATTTAACCTTCCTTCCTTATAGGTGGGGTATTGCTACTCCCAACAGCCATCAGTAACAATAGGAATAACAAATCCTGCTCTCCTGCCTTCTTCTACTGCACTTGAGAGTGAACACCTGAGGAATGACATGGACAGGAAAGTCTTTCCATTGCAGTAATGGAATTATGGGGGGCCCATTTTTGGGTGTTGCAGGGCGTGGGGTGCTGCACAGCACCAGGAGATGCTGGGGCCATGTCACCAGGGCCAGACAATGCCACCCTCAGTGGAATAAAATCACATGCATGACATTTTGGCTAAGAGCAACAGAGAGTTCTCACACACAGCAAAGAGGTCCAGCAACTGGTGGCTGGGTCTGTGGCCACGTCCCCATCACAGCTACATGTGGTGCTTTGCAGCCTTGTCCTGCTGCAGCATAGCCCCGCAAACATCTGCCTGCAGTGGAAGGCTGAGCCTGAGCTGGAGCGGACAATTGTGCCAACCATCCGGAGTTGTCTTCCCAAGCAGCTGAACAGCCACAGCCATCGCTGGGAAACCTCCAAAACCTTCCACGAGTGACTCACAGCATTAATCCAACAATTCACGCTTGCGAAAGACTGCAGTGTGGCAATGAGTCATTCATGAAATCATACCCAGCCATAGATTTATGTAAATCTGCAAGGGGGAGGCTGACTGGAGGAGCCCCCAGGATGTCAAAAGTCAGGAAGCATCCAGTCTCCAAAACTGAGTGACAATGCTTTAACAAAATGCCTCAACAAGGAGATGAAACTATAGCCCAGATGTGAGGAACTCATTGCAGATATCTGTCACCAAAGCTGCATATAGCCCCAATTTCTTTTCAAAAATTATGCAGCATCATTAATTGCTAATCAATAAAAACTAGCAAAGCATGCAAAAACTCCAAAGTGGATGATCCTTTACCATGGTGGCTTCTGACTTACAAAGCCACTTGTCTTGCAGAAGACACTTCAGCTTAGTCTGAAACTTATGATATCTAAAACAAGTGAATCCAGTTTACTTCACAGAGCATGACAGTAAGTTCGTGTTTCCAAAAATTCATATTATTTTTGGACACCAAGTAGCAGCAGACCCCATCAGCATGAAGAAGCAGTATTGTGCACATAAGCACAATTCTGGGTAATGCAGGCTTGAGTCTCAAGCCATACACATCCAAAAGCATCATTTTAGAATAGTCTACTTACGATATGTGCTTGGGAATGTCCTCCTCCTTTTTAAAGCGTCCTGCCCATACTAACACTTTTTTATCAAAACTCGTAGGCCTTCTGTCATTTTTGAAAGCTTTGTAACCTGTAAGAGATTTTATAAAAGAAAACAATGAGCTAAGCTTAAAGAAAGGAAGAGGGGAAAAAAGCTGTTATTACAGGGGAAAAAGGAATGAAAGTTTAGAATGGCACTTTTCTATCCTGTGAGAGCCAAATGTGCCTTCTAATGTCAAAAAGACTCAGCAGCTGGTGTGAGATGCTTTGTCACATGTGCAGCTTATCACATTTTGCAATTTCCGCTCCCGCCCCCCTTTAGTTTACGTAGGTTTTAAACCAAAAATCTCTTCTAACCTTCCTGATTAAGGGGGGAAAGAATGCGGGGCTGATGTCACCCAAGCCCACAGCATGCTTTCACTCTGCTAGCTTCTTGATTTTAAATGGTCCAGCCAGCGAGTTAAGCAAACTGCCAGCAGCACTAATAACTCCTTGACAGCATCTCCTAAAAGCACGGATGGAGAGATGAGGCCTGTTAAAATACAGCCTGGTGGGACGCTGGCAGTCGTTCTCATGCAGGCTGGGTACCACACTACTGTACTCTAATGATGATACATTACACCCCACCAGACTACCACAGTGATGCCATTAACATGCTGTCATCATGAGCGCGACGAGAGCAGGACTCTGGCTCTTGATGAAAACAAGCCCAATGACAGGCCACAACAAGGGCAGTGGCAGGGAGACCCTGCATAAATAGGGTAAGCAACAGCTAGCTCAGATCCTGGCTTTTGCATTGCACACCTGTACATGTGGCTGTACATGGGCTGGCTGGGACTGTTCACACTTCCAGGTCTGTGCACTCAGGGTGCTAGGTTACAGTGCCCTGTGCTTGCAAATGTGGGGCTGGTGTTTAGAAGTGTCCTGGGGCTGACCAGGGCACGCAGGAAGGAATGGACATGAAAATGCTCCCGCTCTCAGTGTTCTGCACTTCCTGGCTGTTGCTGGATTGCTGGTGCTTGGCTGAAAGGAAAGCACTGCCACTACACAGAATCACAGAATATTAGGAGTTGGAAGGGACCTCGAAAGATCATCCAGTCCAACCCCGCTGCCAGAGCAGGATCACCAGACCAGGTCACACAGGAACACATCCAGGGGGGTTTTGAGTGTCTCCAGAGAAGGAGATTCCACAACCTCCACAAGTTTTTCCTTATGTTCAGGTTGAACCTCCTATGCTCCAGCTTGCACCCATTGCCCCTTGTCCTATCATTGGACATTAGAGAGAAGAGCCTGGCTCCTTCCTCCTGACACTCACCTTTTACATATTTATAAACATGAAAGTCACCCCTCAGTCTCCTCTTCTCCAAGCTAAAGAGACCCAGCTACAGAATAGGGTGCTGGGAGCATCCCTTCCCGCCTGTGCTGAGATGGTGAAATCACATTGAGTGCCTTGGCCTGCCAGGACTTCTGAGTGACTTCAAAATCCCAGGTGTAAATCTTGGCACCCAGACTTCCAGGTAAATATTATCTCCTGCTTCTCCTATTTCTCTTACAGAGTGCCAGTGAAACCAGAAGAGCTACAGCTGAAATATCAGCAAGTCTCCGAATCAGATCTGCAGCAAGCAGTAAGAATTATTGCTAAAAGGACAGGCTCCATTCCAAGGGATGCAAAAGCAAAGTCCCATGCTGGAGACCCCCAGGCAGCCTCACGCAGCCCAGCCTCGGTGGGGTGAGGAATCTGCAAAGGCACGACCAAGGGGGTGGTGGTACAGATTAAAATGAGAAACCATCTCTGTGCCAGGAAGCTATCCTGCATGGGAACAGCCCATGCCTGCTGCCTGCCAGGTATGCCAGGGCACTGCCGCCACAGGCACGCACAGCCCTGGCAGGGAGCGCCAGGGCAAGCAGAGCAGTCTGTGTCTGCCACATGCACCAGCACCTGCGGGGATGGGCATGGGGCCTCCACAGGAAACCTGGCGGCTAGGTAGGAGAAGGAGCAGCATTTACTTATTATTTTTAATTAACAAGCTCCCTGACGTGAAGTGTCAGTTCGCATTGCTGCTGGAAGAGGACTGTTTAACACACAAAAACCCCTTTATCCCTGTGTGCTATGCCAATCAAGAGCTCTCAATTTGCTCCGTGTCCTGGCAGTGTTTGTAACCCCAGGAGATGCAGCACTGTAGTAATGCAGCCACAGATGAGAACAAGGGTCGTTTTCTCACCCTTTCCTGCAAATCCCCTTTCTTTCCATGCTGCAGCATGAAACAGTGACCAAAGCCATTCTACCCACCCGGACTACCCATCTGCAAATCCTTACCCTGAGCACCGTCTGCTTTGTCGCTGAAGGCTCTGGTGGGGTGAGGGACCGACCCAGCCACTCGCCGCCACAGCCCAGGGCTGCTCCCCAGCAGCCTCCCCAGCATCACGGCGCGGCCGGCACCGAGCCACCAGCCCGGGAGCACGCAGGAGCCCAGAAGACTGCTTCAAGGAGTTACAAACATCAAACTACCACTTCCTGTAACAAAGTAGAAGTGTGTGTTTCCACACCGGCTACCAATGAGTTTTGCTTGCATCATTATGAGTAGTTAAATCGACTGTCTGTGTTTGCCAACAGGGCACAGGCCTTCTGAGCCAGGCGGGCAGAGATCACTGCTCCTGCCCAGCCCAGCCTCTGCCCCATGCTCTCCATCCCAAGGAGCTGCTCAGGAGAACGACAAGGATTTAAGTGATTTTCTGTCCTTACTGTGGTAGGACTAAAATAAGACGGCGTGCTGAGATATCCCCAAAGATAGGCTTAGTGACTGCTAATTATCACAGCCAGTTAAGCTGTTAGGATTTTCAATTGTTCTCAGCTAAAATAATCTTGCAAATCAGCTGTGTTAAACAGGCTTTTTGAAGGGGAGCAGCCTTTCCCCTGTCTCAGAGTAAATGTGGTTTGGCCAAAGGAAACAGAAGCAAATGTTTGTGACTATAAATGCAGATGGGGAGTCTGTCTCACACTCAGGCTGCAAACTTTCCTGGCAAAGAAATACATTTCAGGTTTAAATCTTAAACTAAGAAATTCTGTAAAAAACCTCAGGTAATGCAGTATTTGTCAGTCAGTAAAATTGTCACTGAAATGTAGCGGTACCTGTGAAGTAATTTGTCTCTTTGAATTAAATCTCCACAAAGTCTGGATAGTGCTGGATGTTTTCCACAACATCAGCTGTTGTAACCAGAGAATGAACCAAAAACAATGCCATTTTATCACTTTGACATTTCTCCTGCGTTTTGCACAAAATTCTCCCTGATGGGTCAGGAAATGGAAATGCAAAATACTTGTCTCCTTTGGAGCAATGGGGTATTTACTCTCCCTAAGCATACAAGGCTGTAAAGCTGATTTACAACTAGGGAAAAAGAAAAATCCATTTGAAAGGGAAGAAGCGGTTGTCGAAAGGAAAATTTTCAGAACTATTTAGTAGTACTGTCGAATGCAATATTGCAGATAATCAAAGTGTGTCTACAAGCAAGGAGAGAAACTGCAAAAGAACAGAGCAAGGTTATTCTTTAAGGGCTGAGGGGATGAAAGATGTGAGACAGATGCAGCTCCAGCTACCTGGCTCCTGGCCCCAAGGAAAATCTCTACCATTTGTAGAGATGTTTTATATTTTTTGAGAACGTGAAATTATTGATACCAAGGAAAAAACGGACACAAACTGGAACACAGGAGGTTCCACTTCAATTGGAGAAGAAACTTCTTCTCAGTGAGGGTGACAGAGCCCTGGCCCAGGCTGCCCAGAGAGGTTGTGGAGTCTACTTCTCTACTGACATTCAAAACCCGCCTGGACGCCTTCCTGTGTAACCTCATCTGGGTGTTCCTGCTCCGGCAGGGGGATTGGACTGGATGAGCTTTGGAGGTCCCTTCCCATCCCTAACGTTCTGGGATTCTGTGATTCTGTGAAAGAAGAAACTCGCAGCAGTAACAAACGTTTTTTTCTCCTCTTCCATGAAAGCTCCACAGTGTATCCGGACATAACACAATGTGTTTAGCTTAATTTGCTTGTAATTTTGTAAAGCAAATTAAATCCATTTCCAGATTAGGAACCCATACAGAAAATAAATGGTGGTTTGAGCTTCCAGCTGCAAACAAGACCTGCAAACAAGTAGAAATCAGTGGAAGTGATTATGCTGGGAGGAGCAGAAGCGAAACCTGGTAAAGGCATTGAAGATATTTGTGTCCTGCTCAGGATTTCCTGGGGGGTCAAGAGCAGGAAAGGTGTATTTACAGTGTGAAGTTTACAGGGCTCACACTCCTGAGCATCCCTGTGGGCCCCCTTCTCACCTTGCAGCAGAGCTGCTAAGTGGAAAAGAGGCACTGCACGCCTGGACATCCCTTGCACCCCATGCTAGGTGGGCAGGAGGGATTGAGGGCAGCAGATGAGATGCGCTATCGCAGTGCCCACCTTGCACTTGGAGCCGCCCAACCCAACCCCGCAGGGGCTCTGGCTCTAGACGCATCAGAGCATTTTTACTTTAACACTCTCCAAAATAGTTATTGCAGAAGTGACTGTCTTTACACTGTGTCTGATTATGGATTTGAAGAGAAAACAAACTTTTTATTTTATCTCTCAGTTTCTCAAATACGGAAAAAATCGTGGGGTTTTCAGTCCTCTGATGCTTACCCACCTAGGGATTGCCAATTGTTTCCTCTAGAATACACATCAGCTAACAGCTGTATTAATCACATCTGCTGTGAGCAAAAAAAGCACTTCAGGATTTATTATGCCAGCATGTAGAAATGCAAAGATACAGAGGTCCTCATGAAACCACCAAGGCAGTCACTTGTTTCTGAGTTTTCCTTGTTTCCCTGGCACCATGAGTACTTAGTGCCAGGGTGAGTTTTACTGCAGTGCATGAAAGCTATACACACTGCTGTTAGGAAATCAAGCTTTCTGTCATGCACTCTGGCCCAGAGCATCTTGCCTCCCTTCCTGAACAGCAGAGATGCAGAATGCTCTTGGACAGAGGTCACCTGGTGTGCAGTCTGATAGCCTTGGTCCTCCTTAGGGATGTGTGGTGCCCAGCCCCATACACACACTACGCCCTGCTTCAGGGACAGGACATCCCATGAGACTCACTCATTCAGCCCCCTCCCCAACCCATCTCTTGATACCCATTATTAGCAAAGTGCATCCATTATTTCACAACCATTAAGCTCACGGACAGATAGTGTACTGTATAGAAGCAACAACTTGTTCAGAGATGCAGAATTAGCAGAACTAGGCTTAAAGCACCATCTCCTCCTCCTCCCACATCCTGCTGTCCAGAGAAAAGCAGGACCCCAGCTCCTCGGCAGGCTTTGGGCAGTACAGATCACAGCTCCCACGCTGCCCAGCTGTACAGACATCACTGGGCTCCCTCTGACCCTCGCTACAAGGGTAGAGCAGAGATCTGAAGCTTTGTGAGTTACAAAGGAGCAGGGCAGCTCAGAGAGCAGAGGATAGTTCACGGCTGGGGTGGAGGTACAGACTCTTGACATTGCTGTTTTCAGTACAAGCGTAACACTTGCTGCACACTGATGCCAACACCGAAAACTAAACATAAAACCTTGCAGGACTCCACTGTGGTTCTGCATCATCCTCACAGCCCTTCGGCCACCTCAGACTCTGCTCCTGCAAAGACTGAAGCCAGTCACGCTCCTCTCCTTAAATGTACCCGGTACCTCTGCAGAGCTGGAACTGCAAGGCCAGAAGATACAAATCCATTGCTCTTCGTAAAAATCCTTTGCTCTTTGATTTCTGACTGACTTTGCACTGTCATTCCCAGTACCTCAATTCTGATCCTTGTCAGCCTGTTACAGCCGTGAGAAATGGACTCAGGTTTTCTTTGCCTGCTGTTCTTTTTCACAGGAATGAAAGAGCTGATTCCTCTAGAAGTCCCAGGTTCCTGCATATCTCTTTACATCTCCTGGTTAATTTTCATAAGATTACACAATAAGGTTTTTTTAGTTATATATACACAAAAAAAAATCATAGGAGAATTCAACTAAAAAAAGTACTACTCTGTAAAGCTGTTTCTATATGCAGTATCCTCAAAACTACATGTCTTTCTTACCATCAGGCTCTGTTTTGCATGCCATGAAGAAAACTTTGTGCATGAGGGCTGTGATGAGGAGCAGAAGATAATCTTATCTTAAAATTCTTTGCCTTCCCCCATCTAATTAAATATGCAGTAGAGCTCTGCCTTGGTTTCCAGACAAGGTAAACAAGCAATCCTGGATGGCCTTGTGGCTCATGAAATTCTAAGCAAGTCAGGAAATATTCCCCCATGCAACTGTGCATTCTCCAGGAGCACCATTTAACACAGAAAAAGCAAGGAATTGCTTTGAAACATCTCACTTACCTGCAGACTGCACAGCCCAAGAGTTCTTCCCTCCTCTCCAGGGTCTCCAGGGCGCAGCACTCCTGGGGCTTCAGATCTCTCCAGGAGGTGAATCACATTCCCCTCAGATCACGAAAGTATCCTAAGGGAACTCAAATGCAAATCCCAAGGACCTTAATGCTCCTTAACTATTCCTCATCATGGGCAAGGCAAATTAATGGAACAGCCAGAGCATCCTACAGCAAAACCAGGCTCAGGGGGTTTGTAAAGAGCTCTGAAAATGAGCATCAGCTTGAGGCTTCAATCACTTCAGGACATTCAGATAGATTTTTTTTTTTTTAATAATTTTGAGTGTTATCAATAAAACAAAGCCTCTGCTAAAAGAGAGCAGTGGCAATGAAGGAGTCCCTCTCCTCCTCCTGTGTTAAACTTCAGGTAATTGATGTAACACACTTGATATTTTCTACAACAGGAGCAGTCTTTTCCCTCAGATGAAAACGATCTGAGCTGTTGTCTCTGCCACTAACACAAGAATGAGCATGATTTGGCCCCAAGTGTGTCAGTCTGAGCAGAAGTGCCCAGCCCTGCAAGGATCAGGATCTCCAAATGATCCTCATCCAGGAAGATTCATCTTCTCTGCCATTAAGCACATATTTTCTTAAGAGTCTTAAACCCCAACTAACAGCCTGGATGTTTTCACAGAATCACAGCACGGTCAGGGTTGGAAGGGACCTTGAAAGATCATCCAGTCCAACCCCCTGCCAGAGCAGGATCACCCAGAGAAGATCACACAGGATCACATCCAAGTGTATTTGAATGGCTCCAGAGAAGGAGACTCCACAACCTCTCTGGGCAGCCTGGGCCAGGGCTACTTCACCCTCACAGTGAAGAAGTTTTTCCTTTTGTTCAGGCTGAACCTCCTGTGTTCCAGTTTGTGACCATAGCCCCTTCTTCTGTGGCTGGGCACAACCAAGAAGGTCCCATCCTCCTGGCCCCCACGCCTTAGATATTGATAAACATTAATGAGTTCCCCCCTCAGTCTCCTCCTGGCTAAACAGCCCCAGCTCTCTCAGCCTTTCCTACTATGGGAGATGCTCCAGTTCCCTCATCATCTCAGCTTGGACAGGCATACGCTTAGCAGGGTTAAAAGCTGGCTGGATGGCCGAGCACAGAAAGTTGTGGTGAATAGAGCTAAATCCAGTTGTTGACCAGTCACAAGAGGTGTTCGCCAGGGGGAAGTTTTGGAGCCAGTCCTGTTTAACATCTTTACGACCAGTCACAAGAGGTGTTCGCCGGGGCAAGTTTTGGAGCCAGTCTTGTTTAACATCTTT